>NW_027512894.1:645000-862500 GCF_048772815.1 Callospermophilus lateralis | reverse complement strand
CTGTATGGACGAAGATGAGGGCCATGTGGGAGTGTTTTGGTTTAAATTGTGGTCATTTGTGTGGCAGTTGGAACAGATGCCTGGGTCCACCTGGACTTGAACTCTGGTGTGATTCCCCTTAGAGAATGAGTTCTGGAACAGACCTCAGAGAAGTACTGGCATAAATTGTGTTGGGATTTTATGAGGCCACGCATGAGAGTCACCCTTGGAAACTGAGATCTTGGCCCAGGGTGGCTTTTCCCAGAGCACTTGGAATCTCAGCCAGGATATCACATGATTTTATTCTGAAAAACTTGGCAGCCATAATTGAGAGTCAAAACACACATGGACATCACATTGTAGACCTCAATAGGCCTGGATTCATGTGACATTTTGGCCACTGTTTGGGAACCTTCCTGTGAGGGTTCTCCAGAGATTTCATTGAAATGAGCTTCCTCACCATTTAATGGTTCCAGAATAAATTGAAACCCACAGTGCCTCCAACTTCCTCCTTGAAAAGTGGCTAGATAAATACCATGAAATTTTTAAAATTCCCATGACCAGGTGGCACTGGAGAATCTTTGGATATCCTGAGGATGATCATGAGTATACCAGTCAGTGCCTTGATTGACTGGTTTTTATGAAGATGGTGCCGAACAGAGATGCCAAGAAGTTGAAGCCTGCTGAGGAGTGGGCATAGAGCAGTGGTGGGCAGGTGTGTGATAAAACATCTGTGGTGGGGCCATGTGGATCTCCCACTGGCTTCCAAATGCCTTGTGACAGACATGGTGCAGCCAGCAGTCCCTTCTATGTAAAGGCATCTTGTTATATGGAGAGGTTTCAGGGCAATGTTTAGAATCGGGTTGCTATGGTCATGGGGGCAAGCTATGTGGAATATAAGCCTGGTTGATGCATTCTTCTCCAGACCCTGACCTACCACAGGTGACAGATCTCCCTCACGCACTGGGTAACAGTTGAATTCTTTGTATTTCGTGAAGCAAATACAAAAATTCCATTTCAGCAGCAAGAAACACCACAAAAAGTGAAGGATGCCCAAATGGCTTCACAGTCCACATGTGGATACACTTAGCCCCCCGTGGCCACAGTTTACCCTAAAAGAGAGAATTCAACATTGCTGCCTCATGTTCATTGGAAAATAAGAAACCATGACCTCCAAGTCACATAGATGCAGACCCAGATTTGATGGTCTCACTACAAAGAAAGCTAAAATTCCCAACAACAACATATATTTCAAGTGCCCAACGTCAGAGGCAGATTCTCAAGAAGTCTTTAGGCCAGCAGAGCTCCATGGTTGTGGAGTGTTTACCCTGTCCCTTACTTTTGGAATCTCAGAAGGGAGGAAGATACACCAAGCCAATTGACGGCTCCTTTTGAAAAAAATTGTACCACCAATGACATCATCAGCAAATATAACCCAACACTACCACAAGTTGCTGCACAAACAGATAGTTTACAATGCATACATGTGAGTTCACAATGTGTCCAGGCAAGTTCTGCAAGCAGTTCAGTGATGGCTATTGCAGAAGCTGTAGATTGGTTTTATCTTTGATTTCACCAGCACTGTGACGAAGATAGAAATTCTGGCAATAATGGCTAAAGAAAAAATTATGTAACATTCCAGAAAACACTGAAAGAAAACAATTTTCTTAACAATTTACATTGTCTTGGAGAGAATTATTAAATATAATGAAAAGGAAATGTGAAATAAAACAAACAGATCTGTTAACCTCCTTTTTTGTTCACATTTTAAAACAATCCTCAACAGCTGTTTACCCAATTTAAATTAAACCATTTAAATAATGTGAATAAAAAAATATTTGGATCAATTTTTTCATGAGCCCTCATCATATATGATATATGGACATATGAACATTCAAACATATAACACAAAACACAAGTGTGCACACATAATATAATACATACAACACATAACCTAATAGTAAAGGCCTTATAACTTTTTACATGTGAAATCTCCATTGCAATGTTTAAAAACTCTATTGTCAAAAAATAGAACTGATCACCAAAACATTAAACTAGGTATGTATGAGCTCAAAAAAACAAAATAAAATGTGGGAAAAGGCGATAATAAAATAGATATTGAAAAAAGCATCCTGGTTCTATCTTAGATGTAAGGGTAGCCAAACTGGAATTTTGGATATCAGCTGATATGGACTTGAGTCAAATCATCTTCTTTTTGTTCTGTAGAAATCGCTTCAGTTAATCTCTCTGGAATCCAAATCGGCTGTTGTTCTCTCTGTGGAAACACACAAACAGGCCCCTGGCTCCAGACAATCATTGGGTCAGGACCTTGGTTAATCTCTCTGGAATCCAAATCGGCTACTGTTTTTCCTGTGGAAACAGACAAACAGACCCCCGACTCCAGACAATTACTGGGTCAGGACCTTTCCATTGTCCTGTTAGAATATCTTTCCAAAGAACCTTGGGCTTATGCACATTTTTTGGACACATATGCCTTTCCCCAGCACTAAGTCCTGATGAATCCAAATTTTAAAAGTTTAGAATAAAAAGGGTTATTTTAAGTTTGTCTTTGGGGAATAGATACCCTTTCCCAATTGCGTCTTTTTTGCTTTAATAAGTACTTTTTAATAGTTTGATGAGCTTTTTCAACTATGCCTTGTCCCTGTGGATTGTATGGGATTAATGTTATATGAGTAATGCCAAATGATGACCAAAATTGTTTAAAAGAGGTAGAAGTATAACCAGGGGCATTATCTGTTTTTAACTGTTTGGGAACGCCCACAGTGGCAAAATTTTGTAAGCAATGAGTGATAATATCTTTAGTTTTTTCTCCGGCATGAAGGGTGCCCATCAAAAATCCAGAAGAAGTATCAACTGTAACATACAAATATTTTAATTTTCCAAATCCTGGCAAGTGTGTGATGTCCATCGGCCAAATATGATTAGGTATCAATCCTCTAGGATTGACTCCAAGATTAACTTGTGGTAAAAAGGTCACACAATTTTGACATTGTTTTATTATTTGTCTAGCTTTTTCCTTAGTTATTTTAGAAGGCTTTTGTAAGGTATTAGCTTTGACATGGAACTTTTTACGAAAATTTATAGCTTCTTCTAGTGTAGAGAAAATATGTATGTCATGTGTACTTTTATTTGCTAAATCATTGCCCAAACTGATGGCTCCAGGCAATCCTGTATGTGCCCTGATATGTCCTATAAAGAATGGATCTTTTCTGTCCCAGATTATACTTTGTATAGTGGAAAGCAAGGAGAAAACAGTAGAGGAATGGGAAATCCTACCAGCATCTTCAAGGCATACTATAGCATTAACTATATGCTGACTATCAAAAATAAATTAAATACAGAATCTTTAAACATCACAAAAGCTTGTAATACTGCATTAAGCTCTACATTTTGAGCTGATTGTTTGGGTACTAGAAATGTAAAAGTTTGATCAGGTGTAACTATTGCTGCTGTACCATTATTTGATCCATCAGTAAATATATTTGGAGCATTCATGATAGGTGTTTTTCTTGTCAATTTTGGAAAAATTACAGGATGCGATGACCAAAAAGACAATAAAGGATTAGATGGTAAGTGATTATGAAATGAAACATTAGATTTGCACATGATTATTGCCCAAGTATTTAACTCATTAACTAACTCATCAATTTGATTCAGAGTATGTGGAGTAATAATTTTATTGGGAGCAATCCCAAGCACTCACTTTGCTGCTTTTATTCCTTTGGGTATTAATTGTCCTATAGCCTCAGGGTACCTAGTAAGAATAGTGTTAGGAGAATAAGATAAATGTATCTATAATAATGGACCTTCTTGCAAAAATACTCCTGTAGGAATATTTTTTGTTGGTAGACAATAAATAATAAAGGCAAACTTATATCAATTCTATCCAATTGCATATTTTCCATATATGTTTCAATGATTTTTAATGCCTTTCTTGCTTCAGGCGTTAACATGTACCGTGAATTGGGATATGATGGACCTTTTAGGATATCAAATAAATATCCCAACTCTCCTGTTGGTATACCTAGATAAGGCCTTATCCAATTTATGTCTCCTAATAACTTTTGAAAGTCGTTATGTGATTTGAGTTGATCTACTTGTATTTGAATTTTTGGTGGCGGTACATGGTTGAGGATAATAGAACACCTAAATAATTAATTGGAAAATTTAATTGTACTTTATCTATTGCTATATCTAGATTATTTTTTAATAAGTTTGTAAGTGTGGCATAACATTCTAGCAATGTGTTTTTAGCTTTGTGTGCTAATAATACATCATCCATATAGTGAAATATTTGTAGTTCAGGATTTTGATTTCTAAGTGGCTTGATTACTTTGTTAAAATAAATTTGACACATTGTTGGGCTGTTAGCCATCCCTTGAGGCAGTACTTTCCATTCATATCTCTGATCAGAACCTTCATGATTCAGTGCAGGGATAGTAAATGCAAAACGTGGACTATCCTCAGGATGAATTGGAATTGAAAAAAAAAAAACCTTTAATATCTATAAGTAATTTTGTTAAACCCTCCTCCTATGGGCAATTCCTTTTAAAATGTCCTGTTTGTTCACAATTGTAGCATGTTCTTGGCCTGGCATCTAATGCCTGTTTTAGTGCAGCTGCCACAATTTGCCCTTCTTCATTAATGTCTCTGGCATCTAAAGCCTGTTTTACTGCAGTTGCCACGACTTGCTCTTGTTCATTAATGTCTCTACATAATTTAATATATGTGTTTAAATCTTCATGTTTCCATGGTCTAATTATATCTCTGCACCAATTATTCGCTTGCTCATAAGCCAGTTTTTTTAGTAATAGCATTGCTTGTTCTGTTTTCCCAGAACCTCTGGTACATGTTTGAATAAGCCTATCGACAAATTCAGCATAAAGTTAATTAGCTCCTTGTATTACTTTAGATAATTGACCTTGTAAACCTCCAAGTCCTTGTAAAGTCTTCCATGACTTAATTGCATCTACAGCAATTTATGCACATACACCAGAATCATATGCAATTTGTTGCTGCTGATCCTCATAAGGTCCCTTTCCTAACAACATATCAAGATTTCTCTGAGGATAACCAGCTGCTGCATTTCGCATAGCCGTCTCCTTGCAAAATTCCTCATTGTCAACCTTCCATAACAGGTATTGTCCTCCATTTAGCACAACTTTACACATATTAGCGCAATCCGCTGGCTTCATGTTCAAGTTGTTAATGGTTTCGACCATGCTTACATTGCAGGGTGCTTGAGGACCATAGGTTGTTACAGCCTCTTTTATCTGCCTCACTGTTTTGAAATTTAAAGCATGGTAAACTCGCTGCCCTCCTACCTCAAATATAGGGCATGTTAATATTTAAGATCTTGTCTCAGGATCCCAACTATCAACTGTGGGGGTTGGGGGCTTCCCAGCATATGGAGGTGGCCTTGTTAGTTGGACACTTACGTCCTCTGGTGATAGAAAAGTATTAGTAGCAGTCTCCTGTAGAGGTGGTTCTGTTGGTTGGACACTTACACCCTCTGGTGATAGAAAGGTGTTAGTAGTAGTCTCCTGTTGTAAATTTCCACCTGATGGCTTTTACTGTTTTACACTTTCTTTCTCTGTCTGACTAGCTTGAGAGGCCTTCTCTTTTACATGATTTTTTTCCTCTGTCTGACTGGTTCGAGAGACCTTCTCTTTTACTTGAATTTTTTCCTCTGTCTGACTAACTTGAGAGACCTTCTCTTTTACTTGAATCAATATGTCTTCTCCTTCCTCTACCATTGTCTGAACTGAAGGCTTTTGACTAAACAAACAAGATACGAAAGTCCACAATGGCAATGTGCCAACTGGCAGAGTCCCTGGGCTTTTCTTTTCTATTCTTTTTAAATCTTCACCATGATGGTTCCATTGTGATATATTTAACAACTCCTCCTTAAAAAGCCATGGGCTACATTTTTGTATTGTATCAACGTATGCCCTGACTGCTCTTAATTTTACTGGGATGCCTCCTTCCTCTAACAATTTACTTAACACTCTTTCAGTTTGTTTTTTTTTCTAATTTCTGATGCCATATTTCTACTATAATACAACCCAACAAGATAACACCAAACAAAACAGAGATAGAATGAAATAAAAATGGAAAAACAAAATATCATTATAGCCTTTCTCTCTATCTGTTCCTCAGACACAAATAGTTTTTCCTCAGATGTGAGCGGTTTTTCTTCCGTCTCACTCGTCTCCAGGGACAGGCAATTTAAAGCAAATGTGAAGCAAAACAAAAGAGGAATCTTAAAATGGCTACCCATCCTCTTGTCCTGCCCTCAGGGGCAAGCAGTTTACCTTATCAGTTACCCTCAGTCGCTCCCCATGCGAGCCACCAAATGCTGCAGTCTGGCTGGGCACAATCAGGAGCCACTTTTCAAAAGAAAGCAGCTTTATTTTTAGAACCACACACGCCAAGCAAAAGAGCCTCTCAGGAAAAACCCTCAGAGCCCCAACTGTCACCACCGGCTTCCCACAAGCCTTTCCCTCCCACACAAGCCTCTCTCCACTTCCCACAATCCTCCTGCTCTTGAGGCCGATTGGCTGGGTCACGTGTGGAGTCAAAAAAGTCCCCCAATGAGCAGCTCTGTGATCTGAAAAGGCAGGGAAGCAGCCCAATGAGCATCACCGCAGAGGAGCCAATCAGCTAGATGTTGCTGGGGCCACTGTGAGCCAATCATCAGCCGGCAGCTGAAAGTTTGCAGGCAGCTGGAAGTTTGCTGGGCCCCTTAGGCTGCAGCTATGAACAGGAGTTGTATGCACCATTCACTGAAGGTAGTTTTCAGTACTAGGAAACAAATATGTATTTTAGGTGGATGAATATTTCTGACAATAATCTGGTGAAAAGTTGATTATAAATCCACATACTTGAACATGAATGAATTTAGGGAGTGCAAATAAGACATATATATTTCATATTTTGAAAAATCTGTAGAGTGTGTGTGTATACACACACACACACACACACACACACAGATATTAAAATGTAGCAACATATATGCCAATCGAAATTCACCATAAAATACACATCATTCACAGATCCAAACATATTCAATTTACTTAACAGGGATTTATGTATAATGTTGTTCTACTAGGAGGCTCTCCCATAGTTTGAATTTCAGTTCCAACAGCATTTACGAGGAGTGATCCCTTCTCAAAATTTGTATCTGCCAAGTCAGCCACCTCACAAGAATGTAGGTGTGATACCAGCTGGGATTCGATATGTGCATATAAAAATACATGTGCTGAATAGGCTACACACAAAGGGAGACAGGAATTCACATATTTGTTAACTTTAAAAACACATGGATATCTATTTCAATTAAAAATAGACTGGATTTATAACACCTAACCTTTATCATGCAAAAGGCAAGTTCAAGAATACACCATGCCTCTTCTGAACTGCTTGTATTTCAATTCTGATTTGGTTATTTTTCTGCATCATATTAGAATTAGTAGTCAGAGTGTAGTAGGGTATAAGTTAGTGTCAGGGATTCAGTATTTCAAATGGAAAATTGGAAAATGAATCCAATGTGTATGCAATATGTGTTACACAAATAACTTCCCACTCTAATTCAGAAAATGGCTTGACATAACCTTCGCCCAAAGAAAGACAAAATTAGAAGAGAAGAGTCAGAAAATCTGTAAATACATATATGGAATGGAAAATTCTCAGAAGTTTAAAACTTTTGAGGCTTTAGAGGAGCTTCCAAAACTTAGGGACAGGGTAAAACTCCACAAACTGTAAGGGTCTGGCGGAACGTCGGAGGAAGAGACCACCAAGAGACTGACTCATGCAATTGCAGAAGGGGGTTTATTGGGGATCCATTCCAACGCGCTGGGGCTCCCGGCCCACTCAAGAAGGGTGAGCAGCCAAGAGCCCCAAGCAGGGGTTGAGCAGAGCTTAAGTACACTTCTTGGGGAGGGCAGGGGTGGGGGGCTTTGCATACATCAGAACAAATCAACAAGAGATGCGGGAAAATTGAAAAACAACTCTGAGTCAAGGTTAGCACATTTACTGGCGGGAACAGATTGGACGGGGGTGATTGGTTACTCTTAACTTGGGGGGAATATTTAAACTGAGATCAAAGGCTTTGGGGTAGCCAAGGTATTTAACATATCAATGGTCTCTTACATATCAATGGTCTCTTACTTTACAACCCAAGCATTGCATATCAATGGTCTCTTACTTTACAACCCAAGCCTGTCCTTTACACTTTAACTCTGGCTCTGCGGCTTAGAATCAACTTAGAAATTTTACCTTTACAAAACATGGAACTCTACTGGCCTAAAGACTTCTGGAGATACTGACAATGAGGTTGGGCACTTGAAATATACGTTGTTGTCAGGAGCTTTAGCTTCCTTTTTAGTGAGAACATCAAAGCTGAGTCTGCATCTATGTGACCTGGAGGACATGGTTTCCTATTTTTCAATGAACATGAGGCAGCAGTGTTGAATTTTCTCTTTGTAGCTAAACTGTGACCACTTAGGGCTAAGTGTCTCCCCATGTAGACTTGAAAGCCATTTGGTCATCCTCCAGTGTTCGTGTTATTTCTTGCTCCTGCACTGGGTGCTTTGTATTTGCTTCAAGGCATATAAGGAGTTCAACTGAGACACAGTCCTGGAGGGTGTCCTGTAATATGTGGGGGGTCAGGGTCTGCAGGAGAATGCAACAACCAGGCTTCTATCCAACATTGCTTGCCCCCTTGATCATAGCAACCAGATTGTGAACATTGCCCTGAAAACTCTCTATGTAACAATATGCCTTTATATACAAGGGTGTGCTGGCTGCACCATGTCATTCACAAGCCATTTGGAGCCAGTGTAAGATCCACATGACCCCACCACAGATGTTTTATCACACACCTGCACACCACTGCTCTAGGCCTACTACTCAGAAAGCTCCAACTTACTGACATCTCAGTTCTACACCATTTTTATGAAACACAGTCAATCAAGGCACTGTCTGGTACCCTCATGATCAGCAACAGGACATCCTAAGGTTCTCCAGTGCCACCTGGTCATGGAAATTTCAAAAATGAAGTTTTTGAAATTTCATAAATGAAGTTGAAGGCACTGTGGGTTTCAATTCATTCAGGAACCATTAAATGATGAGGAAGCTCATTTCAATGAAACCTCTGGAGAACTCTCAGAGACAAGGCTTCCCAAAGAGTAGGCAAAAGGTCACATTGTGGTCTACAATGTGAGGTCCATATGTGTTTTTACTCTCAACTACGGCTGCCAATCTTTCAGAATAAAATCATGGCATATCTTGGATGAGATTCCCAGTGCTCTGTGGAAAGCCCCCCTGGGCGTAGATCTCAGTTTCCAAGGACGACTCTCATGGGTGGACTCCTAAAATCCAAACACAATACATGGCAATACTTCTCTGAGGTCAGTTACAGAACACAGTCTCTAAGGGGAATCACACCTGAGTTCAATCCTAGGTGGACCCAGTCATCTCTTCCAAACGCCAAACAAATGACCACAATTAAAACCAAAACACTCCCACATGGCCCTTATCTTCTTCCAATAGACACACATAATATCCATTGGCTGGGGGTTTTCATGAGGGGCGCTGTGCAAGACAGTGTCCAAAATAAACTTCCTTGCCCCTCATTTGCCTAAAGTCAGGGTGTCCTGGACACCCTTCCTGTTAACCATGAGTGATCAAATAGGACTGCTGTTAATACTGTTCCAATTCTCCAATTTGAGGCCTACTGGCTCTGGGGTTTAGATTCTTTATGTGAATTGGAGTTATGAGAAAACCCACGCATCTCTGGGCTAGCCTCTGCAGGGCTTTGAAGAACTCATTTGACCGAAAGATCCCGAATCACAATTGATAAAGGTCAGGATCCTTAGAGGAAGGCGAGAGACTTCATCCACAATGACTGCTCTTTTTGGCCATTTTGGTTTTGGATACAGAAGAGATTTTTCTTTAGATCCCTCAGGTGCTGAAAATCTAACCACAGCATCACAGAGGGCAAAGAGGCTTATTCAGACCCATCCCATTTCAAAGCAATTAAGCAAAGAGCCACAGGTGATGCCCATTCATTACAATTTGAAAACTGTTTGCTTCAGCCTTCACCAAGGGGTGGCCTGAGGCAAAGACCTTCCTGACATTCAGGGCAACAGAACAATAGGTAAGCAAAAGGCCCAAAGCAGGGTTTCCCACTGAGACTCTTCTGGTCACGCTGGTATCTGAGTTTTCTGAGATGCTTGCCATTTCCTTCAGCTATCCAGTACATGGCCATGTCACAGAGTTTGGTGGTGGTACATATCTTGAACACAAAACCATTTGCCCATTCTGGACAGTGCCCACAATTCAGGAAGAAAACAGAAACTTAAGGAGATAGGAGGTGTTGCCAATCGAAAAGTCAAACCGCAGTCCATTCACAAATTGGGCAGAATGAATGCTGGGAAGCTTTCTACTAGACAGGACACATCCATTGATACATTCTCTTTTCTAATGTCGACAACCACGGACACAGTGGGATACACAGACCTAGAAACACTCGCCTTGTCAAATGACTTACTAGAAATAGTCCACTCCAAACCAAACAAACTGCTTTTCCTATCAATTCTCAGAACATGTGACAAAGCCACAAACACACACCCACACCCACAAAGGCAACTTCTTTACCCAAGAAGGTCTGTGAATATCCGGAGTGTCCTCTGACTGGTTGGCCATTATTTGTTCCCCCAAAATGGCCTGTCCTGTCTCAGATCTGGTCTCCTTGGCCAACACTGTGAACTTGTCAGGAGCCAGTGGTGAGCCACTACCTGCTTTTTCATGAAAGACCCCTCTTCAGAGCTTTCCTGGCATTTGGCCATCCTCATATCAGTAGGTACCAAAAAAGACTTACTCTGTTCTTGGTAAATCCAAATAAGTTAGCCCACTGGGACTGTGACTGGGACTGTCTCTGGAAGCCAGGCTTCTTGGATCCCAAGTTCAGAGAGCTCCATCACCAATAAATTAGTTAGTTCACTTCCTTCAGGAACTGAATTATGACACTACCTTGGCAACCACTTTGTTTTAACAGTAGCTTCGAAGGGTCTCATGTGATGGAGGCTGCCTCTACTTCCTGTGACAGTTTCACAAGTTAAAATGGTATATCAACCATAGGCACCTGGGAACAGCTCACCATACAAGCCTCGTTTGGTCCGTCTTCTCTACATAAAGAAGAAAGTGGCTGATTCAGACAAATCCCTTCATTCTGAGCAGGTTGTTTGCCATGGAAGATGACTTTTGCTCTCTCAGGTCCTAAATAGCTGCATACATCTTCTCCAGGGATCATTTCTGCATGGACCTTGAGGTTCTCTGCCGGTGGAAGATCCCCTCTATTTCTGTATTGTAAGACAAACTCTGTCCCTGCTCTTCTGTATAGTTAGATTGAGGGAAAAGTGTATGGTAAGGCTTAATAACAGGTTCGATTTGGCTTAGGAATCATTCTGATTGATGAATAATGGTATTGGGTACCTGTGATATTTACAAGAATATACAAGTGAAATATAAGTATGAAAACAGAAATCTAGGTAAGATATGAAGCCCAGAAGAGCATTAGGCCCTTGATTGGGATACTTAGCTTTGAATTTTGTTCTGCACAGATGTGTCAGATAAATCGATATACCATGGCATAGGACCTTGTACCTTGGATGATTGAATGTTGAAGAGAACATCCAGTCAAACAGGGATAGTCGGTATTATTAGAAAGATAGTTGGTAGGTTTAGGAAGAAGGGTGAGTATAGGATTGGCAGCAAAAGTTCTTTAGCAATTGGGTTTCAGATAGAGAGTGAATGTAAAAGTTAGTATATGTGAAGAGTCAGTCACAATGATGAACTGGGGAAAATATATAGGAAAGCAGATATGAATACAGACATTATGAAATCAGGCAAAGTATAAAGTCAGTGATAGGATTAGGCATTTTTAACAGGGTTGTTGTTGAATATATAATCTAAGGAAGAAACAAATATGTACTCAACAATAGGATTGACATTTGAGAGCATTAGGCAACCTGCACATAGATGTTTTTAGTAATCCATGCTCACTTTCCATTTAGGCTTTCGTACAATCAAAGTGTGACCTTTGCTTTTTTGTTGAGAATATTACTGTGATAAAATGTATATGGACATCAGGTGACATGAGTATTTCTTCCACCATTTCTGTGAGCAATATTTTGAAGACGTATAAATAAGTGTTGGGTGTAAAATTAGGTGTACCTGGAGTCTTTGGATATAGAGATAATGCATGAATAGACTATCCTGAGAATAAATAATATAACTGGTTCCAACTTTAAATAATTTTTTGAATTGATATCTGAAAATATACAGAAAATCTTATATTGCTATACAATCATTCATTCCATCCTGTTACATTCTAATGGTAATATGAGTGTTATGGTTTATCATGAAGAGTGTGTGAGTTTTGCTTCAAAAGTGATTGTGGAAGTCAAAAATAATGTGTTTGGCAAGAAGTCTCATGAAAAGACCAGTCAAGAGACCTGGAGGAATAAATGTGTTCTGAAGAAGGAATTGATTAAACATGAAAAAAAATTCTTATAAATTTGTGAAACTCAGGATGAAATATATATACTATGATATATATATATATATATATATATATATATATATATATATATATATATTTGAATATATGTAGAATACATAGGTAAAATATATGTATGAAAACAGAAATCTAAGTAAGATTTGAAGCCCAGAAGGGCATTGGTCCCTTGATTGGGACTACTTAGCTTTGAATTACTTTCTGCAAAGTTGTCTCAGATAAATCCATATACAATGACATAGGACCTTGTACCTTGGATGATTGAATGTAGAAGCGAACATCCAGTCAAAAAGGGATAGTTGGTAGTGAAAGTTTAATAAAATAGGTACTTGTCACTTCCTGTGTTTCTGTACGCTTAATAAAACACTGTTGAAATCTTGAGAATTGTTTGCTAATCTTGTTCCCAGAATGTGCTGTCCCCATCTGCCAAACTGCAGATTGTACTCCCTCACCCGGTTAAGCGCTAACCGCCCACTGACCCTTACCCATCAATAAACTTCCCTCCCTGCCCTCTCCAAGAAAAGTATATAAGCTCTGCTGAAGCTGTTCTCAGGACTCTCTGCTCTATTCAAGTGAACTCTGAGCCCCAGCATGCTGGACCCCCAGTAAATCCTTTGCTGTTGCATGTTAAAGTCTCTTGGTTGTCCCTTCCTCTGACACTAGCCCGACCTTTACATATGGAGGTTCCACAGAGATCAAGCAGCGGTGGACGAGAGACCCCAATGGACCCCCTCAGATAAGTAAGGCGCCTCTTTCTGGTTTCAGGTTTCATGTTAGGGTTTGGCAAAATGGCTGTCAATGAAGAGTGTGAGCTCTCTCTGATGGTGGCTGACAGTCGTGTTACAGAACCACAGGCCACGTCCCTGGAGGACGCCTGAGAGGACTCGGGAAATTGAGGAACAATAGTCTCCTTGACTCAGTGATATTTTGTTTCGGATTCAGTATTGCGAGTCCATTGGATTTTGCCGGCTACTCAGTCATGGTCTCAGTGTTGAACGTCCATTGCCTGTCTTTATTGTCTTGTCTTGCCTGTGTCATGTGTCTTGCTTTCACTGTTTGTGTATCTCTCATTATGGAACAGAGCACTTCAATGCCTCTGTCCCTGACCCTTATTCACTATACCAAAGTCCGTTTAAGGGCTCAGAATCTCTTTATTTCAGTAAAGCCCCGGATGTGGCAGACTCTCTGTACCTCAGAATGGCCCACCTTTGGAGTCGGATGGCCCCTAGAAGGATCTTTCTACTTCCCACTAATTTATAATTCAGAGATATTGTCTTTCAGCCGTGGCCAGATAGTCATCTGGATCAACAGCCATATATTTTAATTCAGCAGGACCTCTGCAAATTTCCTCCTCAATGGGTCAAGCCTTTCCTTGCCCCTGCCCCCGCAATGACTCCTTCCCCCAGGAACTCACAAACACTCTGCTCCTCCTCCTCCTCCACACTCTGTTTTCCCTGTGTCACCAGATTTGAGTCTACTGGACTCTCCTCCCCCTCCTTATCCCCTGCCCTCATCCTCTAACCCCCAACACCCTCTAAGTGATACCCCTGCTGCTGACTCAGCCTCTCCTCCATTGAAGGAAGCTAAGCCGGCACAGCGCCCTCCAGGTAATTCCCCTGCAGCACACACAGCACCTCCTCCCATGGAGGAAGCTGGCCCTGCTAAAGGAACTCGCTGGCGGTGAATGATTGAAAACCCTGGAACTCTTGGGATGCCTCCCCTTCGACCCTATGGACCAGTGATTGACAATGGCCATTGGGGGAAAATTCAAGCCTACCAGTATTGGCTGTTCTTCTCTTCAGACCTATGTAACTTAAAAAATAGCAATCCCCCTTTTACCAAGGACCCCACCCGGCTCTCAGGTGTGGTTGAGTCATTGATGTTTTCACACCAGCCTACTTCGGATGACAGCCAACAACTGCTAGGGGCTTTCTTCATGACATAGGAAAAAAAGGGAATTCTCCAGGAAGCTAAAAAAAAATCCTTGGACCAGGATTGCATCCGACACAACTTACCAACATAATCAAAGCCGGCTTTCCCTTGAACCGACCCAACTGGGACCCCAACACCTTTGAAGGTAGGGAGCATCTGTCCACTTATCGCCGGGCTCTAATAGTGGGTCTCCGAGCAGCCGCTAGTGACCAACTAATTTGGCCAAGGTAAGAGAGATTATCAGTGGCCTGATGAATCTCCCTCTATGTTTCTAGAGAGAATTATGGAGGCATATAGGAGCTATAAGCCTTTTTATCGTCAGGCAGAGAATCAAAAGGCATCTGTCACCATGGCCTTTATTGGGCAAACTGCCCTGGATATTAAAACAAAGTTACAAAGCTTAGATTGATTACAAGATATGACTTTGAGAGATTTAGTCAGAGAAGCTGAGAAGGTATACTATAAGAGAGAAACTGAGGAAGACAAGGGAGCAAATGGAGGATAAAAGAAACAAAAGGCAGAGTAAGGCATTGACTAAGGTCCAGGTCACAACAACAAATAGGCCAAAAATTAAGAAACAGGGAGACAAGAAGGTATACGTTGGCCCACGACAGAGGCCACCCTTGGCCTCAGATCAATGTGCCTACTCAAACAAAAAGGACACTGGGCCAAAATTGACATAGAAAGCGACAGCCACGCCAGCCAGCCATTCTGACTCTGGAGGATGACTAAGAAAGTCGGGCTCAGATCCCCTCCCCGAGCTCAGAGTAACTTTTGAAGTGGAGGGGACCCCAGTAAACTTTGAAGTGGATACAGGGGCAATATACTGAGCCCATAAGGCCACATTGGGCCCTCTATCAAATAAAAAATCTCTATTTCAAGGGGCTAATGGCAGTAAATATCGGGCTTGGACAACTAAGAGGACCATGGACCTGGGAAAAGGAAAAATCCATCACTCCTTCCTAGTAGTCCCAGAATGCCTGGCCCCATTGATCGGCGGAGATCTGCTCACGAAGCTCTGGGCCAAAATAAATTTTAACCCTGAAGGCCCTTAAGTGGAATTTCTAAATCTTTCAGTAAAAACTCCAAGAGCCACGGCTCTAACTATGTCAGTAGAAAATGTACATCAACTCACTCACCTTGGTTCAAAGAAACTGCAGGCATTCCTGAAGGATCAAGAACAGAGTTTTCCACTAACAGACTCACAGTGAAGAAAATAACTGAATGGGTAACAAAAGCCTGTCGGGTTCATCAATTGGTAAATGCTTACCCTTCCAAGCTTCCTGTATGAAAGCACATACGAGGAACCAAACCAGGACAATACTGGGAAGTGGACATTACTGAAATAAAGCCAGCAAGGTATGGACTTAAATATCTCCTAGTCTTTGTAGATACATTTTCAGGATGCATTGAAGCCTTCCCCACAAAAAAAAAGAAAAAAAAAGAAAAGAAATAGCGCAAATTTTGGTCAAGAATATCCTAGAAGATATTTTTCCAAGATACAGCCTGCCTAAGTTAATAGGGTCTGATAATGGACCGGCGTTCATGGCCCAGGTAAGTCAGGGGTTAGCCAGGACCCTGGGGATTAATTGGAAGTTACATTGTGCTTATAGACCCCAGAGTTTAGGACAGGTAGAAAGAATGAACCAAACCATTAAACAGACCTTAACAAAATTAAGCTTAGAGACCGGAATAAAAGATTGTACTATGCTCCTGCCTTATGCACTGTTAAATGAAGAAAATACTCACTCTGATTTTAGTGTAACCTCACCCCCTATGAAATTCTCTATGGTGCCCCTCCTCCAGTAAGGGACCTAACACCAACTCTAAGACCTTACAATCCCTTCCACACCAGCTTGCTTGACAGACTTAAAGCTCTTGAAAGAATTCAGTGACACCTGTGAAAACAGCTGGCCACTGCCTACCAAACTGGGGACGAGGGGACTCCACATCGATATCAAGTAAGAGACTTTGTCTTCGTAAGACGACATCAGGTGACATCGCTGGAACCCCGCTGGAAAGGACCATTCCAGGTGCTACTTATAACACCTACAGTGGTAAAGGTAGATGGAATCACTTCCTGGATGCATGCCTCTCATCTCAAGCCTGCGCCCTGTCCAGACATTGACTGGAAACTGGAATTGGCTGGAAACTGGAAAAGACTGGTAACCCTTTCAAATTGCACATTCGCCGTGTGGATAAGGCTATAGACTCTCCCCTTGACCACCAGTATTTCTAACCCTCATCACCCCTTTCAGCAGCGATGGCTGATCACAAATCCTACTGGACAAGAAGTTTAATCAATCTTGCATACAGCCCCCTTAGGGACCTGGTGGCCATCTCTCCACCCAGACATTTGTCAGCTGGCTATATGTCTTTCCTATTCAGATATCCCTGAAGAAGAGGATCCCACTAAAATTCCATTAAATCCCTTCCGTATCATATGTAATGGAAACAAACATTATGGATGTAGGGACACGTGAGCCAGATGCAGGTCGGCTAGCCTAGATTACTATGTTTGCCCGGTGAACTATCAAAGCCACAAACAGCCATGGCTGTGTGTGGGAAAAGCCGACTTCTTCTGTAATCAAGGGGATGTGAGCATACAGGGGCTGCACGATGGAACCCAAACTCCTAATCAAATTCAGTACACAGCATTGGCCATATTACCAATAAGATAACCTAAATCGATGGCACGCAGAGGGGTCTCTAGATCCTCAAATTCTGTGGAACCTTTTTAACTTTGGGAAGGGCTCAAAGGCGGGAAAAGAGATTCCCCTATGTGGAGGCCTTTTCCGTCCTTCGCTCACATCCTGAACTATGCTTCTCCAATAGATCCTCACCCTCAGCCTTCTGCTCTAGTCTCTCTGCTGTCACTCCCACCTCAACAACCTGATTTCTCCCATCCCGTTACTAGATCAACAACCCAAACATCCGCCGGTTCTCAGACCATTGCCCCCTTGCTGAGGTAGCAGGTACTTAGTTACCACTCTACCCACTCACTCCTCTCTTCTCCTGTCAGCACCCATACGGGGTTTCACCAGGTCCTTTTACCAGCTAACCTAAAGCTCAAAATAGCTGAGAAGACCCCTATCCAAGATGTAATAAAAATGGTCTTTAAAGTTGCTTTGTCATCACTGAAAACAGGTTACTAAGAATTTAAAGTCCCTCACAGACTTTTTGGATACACACTCCCATCTTCCCCTCTTTTCTACCTGTTCTACTGCTCAAGTTTTTGTTGCTAGAAAATCCCAAACCCCTTTCCCATTATTCTTTTACATCTCTCCGTACTCATTCTCAGATCCTCGGAACTGCTCTAAGTCCCGCCTTCCCTCTCTTTCCCCTCTGTTCCACACCCACAGAAAAGTCTTAACTGATCTTCTCCAGATGTCTTCACCATGGCTGACTTTAGGACGTTCAGCAAAAGAGTCCCTATAAAAGAGTTCAGTGTAGACAAACTTCCTGTTTTCATGTGGCCCTGTTCTACTTGGCCACTGGCTAAAACAATCAGTACTTGTAAGCTAGACACCCCCTTACTAGTTTTTCACAAAATATGTGAACAAGGCCTCTGACTTTGAGCTGGGGCTTCAAAGAGATGGCTACATTTCTATGATAAAGAAGTTACCAACTGGCTCCATGGTAATAGCTGGCAAGCGGAAAAAAGAAAGGGATGAAATATCTCTCCCCCTCCCAGGTGTCCTTGAAAAGTTAATTTGCTCAGAACAGAGGAAAAAAAACATAAAAAACCTGCTTTTTGTGAATTTCTGCTGACTGTGAACTTCTGAGCACATTCCCTTACATGTTGGGTACAAAATTCTGAAACTTCCTAAACTTGGGGTTCATGGGATTAATTGATTACAACAGAAGCAATGCCCTCTGAATCCGTTTGCAACCAAATAGGACTGTTTCCCTAGCTTTGGTGCTATCTTAGGTGCCTTGTCTTGACTGTTCCTACAACAGTATAATTCTATATACTTAAACATTTTTATGTTTTCATTAAATGGTCAACAGTGGTGATTAAATGTGTAATGGTGCAGAGGTTACCCAGAGTGCTCTATCATGATGCAGGTTCATTTGAAGATCAAACAGGGGGGCATACAACCCGGTTCCACAGGGAACATATATCCCTCACTTCAGCCATCCTATTAGGAATACGAGTTGCTGCAGGGGAGGTCACAGGAACCACTGCCTTGGTCCATGGTACACAGCAAAATACCCAATTAGAAGCAGCAATAGACCAAAACTTAAAGATATTAGAAACCTCCAACACAGCTTTGTGGGAATCTTTAACCTCTCTCTCTGATGTTGTTTCATACAACAATCGAGGGTTGGACCTCCTCTTCATGAGAGAATGGTGCCTTTGTGCTGCATTGAGGGAAGAATGTTATTTTTATGGCAACAATACTGGAGTTGTAAAAAATTTATGAGTAAAATAAAAGGATGCCTTGAAGAGTGTCAACGAAAGAGAGAGGCCCAAAAAGGGTGGTTTGAGTCTTGGTTCACACAGTCCCCCTGGTTAACTATACGTTTATCAACCTTGGCCAGTCCAATAATAATACTCACATTCTTGCTAACTATAAAACCCTGTTTGCTCAACCATGTATTTTCATTTCTCCAAGCTCAAATTAGACAAGTTAAACTTATGGTAATACCCCACTAGCAGACATAGAATGTGACACCACTCCAATGATCACTTTTATGATTAAAAGTAGCCAGAAGAAGACGTGGGGAATGAAAGGTTAATAAAATGGTACTTGTCAGTTCCTCTTTTTCTGTATGCTTAACAAAACACTGTTGAAATCTTGAGAACTGTTTGCTAATCTTGTTCCCAGAATGTGCTGTCTCCAACTTCCAAAATATATAATGTACTCCCTCTCCCGGTTGCATGCAAACTGCCCACTCGCCCTGACCCATCAATAAACTTCCCTCCCTGCCCTCTACAAGGAAAACACATAAGCTCTGCTTAAGATGTCCTCAGGGCTCTCTGCTCGATTCAAGGGAGCTCTGAGCCCCAGCATGCTGGACCCCCAATAAACCCTTTGCTGTTCCATGAGACAGTCTCTTGGTGGTCTCTTCCTCCGACGCTCACCTGAACATTACTTGGATGATTGAATGTAGAAGAGAACATCCAGTCAAAAAGGGATAGTCGGTAGGATTAGGAAGATAGTCGTTATGTTTAGGAAGGAGAGTGAGTATAGGATTTGGAACAAAAGTTTTTTAGCAATAGGGTTTTGGTTAGAGAGTGAATGTAAATGTGAGCACATATGAACCATCACAATGATGAACTGGGGAAAATATGTAGGAAAGCAGATATCAATAGAGACATTACGAAATCAGGCAAAGTATAAAGTGTGTGATAGAATTAGGCATTTTCAACAGGGTTGATTTTGGATATATTATCTTAGGAAGAAACGAATATATTGTCACAAATAGGATTGACTTTTGAGAGCATTAGGCAACCTGGACATGGATGTTTTTAGTAATCCATGTTAACTTTACCTTTAGGCTTTGGTAGAAACATAAGTGTGACCTTTTCTTTTTGTGTCCAGAATATTACTGGGTTAAATTGTATATGTAGATCAGGTGACATGAATATTTCTTCCACCATTTCTGGGAGCCATAATTTGAATACGTATAAATTAGTATTGAGTTTACAATGAGGTGTACCCTGTGTCTATGAATATAGAGACAATGCATGAATAGACTATACTGTGAATAAATAATATAACTGGTTCCACTTTAAATAATGGATTGATTTGATATCTGAAAATATATAAGAAATCTTATATTGATATACAATCATTCATTCCATCCAGTTATACATCTAATGGTAATATTAGGGTTATGGTTTATCATGAACGGTGTGTGAGTTTTGCTTCAAAAGGGATTATGGAAATCGAAAATAATGGGTTTGGTAAGAAGTCTCATGAAAAGACCAGTCAAGAAACATGGAGGAATACATGTGTTCTGAAACAGAAAATTATTGAAAGTGAAACACATACCCATAATTTTGCTAACTTGTGGATGAAATATATACTCTATTATGTGCATTACCTGAAGAAATAGTAATGTACCAGTGGCGAATAAGAATGAACATGAAAATACATATCATGTCCCATATGAATCTACTTGTATTAATGAGAAACTGGGTCAATTATTGTAGAAATATTAGGATATGTATGCACCATTCACTGAAGTTAGTTTTCATTACTAGGAAGCAAATATGTATTTCAGGTGGATGAATATTTCAGAGAATAACCTTTTGAAATGTTGACTATAAATCCACATACATGAATATGAAAAAATTTAGGGAGTGTATAATAAGGCATATATATTTTATATTTTAAAAAAATCTGGAGTGTGTATATATACACACAGAGAGAGAGAGAGACATTAAAAAGTAGCAATATATATGCCAATCGAAATTCACCGTGATATATATATCTTACACAGATAGAAAAATATTCAATTTACTGAACATGGATTTATGTATAATATTGTTCAACTAGGAGGCTCACACATAGGATGAATTTTCAAATCCCATAGCGTTTAGGTGGAGTGATCACTTCTCATCATTTGTATCTGTCAAGTCAGACACCTCACAAGAACGTATGTGTGATACCAGGTAGTATTCTATATGTGCATATAAAAATAGATGTGCTCAATAGGTTACATAAAATGGGAGAGAGGAATTCACATATTTGTTAAATTTAAAAATACATGGAGAACTATTTCAATTTAAATCGACTAGATTTATAGCACCTACATTTTGTCATGCAAAAGCCATGTCCAACTATACACCATGCCTCCTCTGAACTGCTTGTATTTATAGTCTGTTTGGGTTATTTTTCTCCATCTTATTAGGATTAGTAGTCAGAGACAAGTAGGGTATGGGTTAGTGTCACGGATTCAGTATTTCAAATGGAAAATAGGAAAATAAATCCAATGTGTATGCAAATATGTGCCACAAAAAATATTCCCACTCTCATCCAGAAAAATGCCTTGAAATTATCTTCGCCACAGGTAAAACACAATTAGAAAAGAAGAGTTAGAAAATCTGTGAATACATATGTGGAATGGAAAATGCTCAGGAGTTCACAACCTTGGAGGTGGTAGAGGAGTTTCCAAAAGTAAGGGACAGTGTAAACACTCCACAATCATGGAGCTATGCTGGCCTAAAGACTTCTTGAGAAACTGCCTCTGAGTTTGGGCATTTGAAATATATGTTGTTGTCAGGAGCTTTAGCTTCCTTTGAAGTGAGACCATCAAACCTGGGTCAGTATCTATGTGACCTGGAGGACATGGTTTCTTAATTTCCGATGAACATGAGGCAGCAGTGCTGAAGTCTCTTTGTAGGTAAACTGTGGCCTCTTCGGGCAAAGTGACACCCCGTGTGGACTTTGAAGCCATTTGGTCATCCTCCACTTTTCGTGGTGTTTTTTGCTGCTGCACTGGGAGTTTGGTATTTGATTCATGACATACAAGGAGTTCAACTGGGACACAGTGCATGAGGGAGTCTTGTAACGTGTGGTGGGTCAGGCTCTGCAGGAGAATGCACCAACTGGGCTTCTATCCCACATTGCTTGCCGCCTTGACCATAGCAACCTAATTCTGAACATTGCCCAGAAAACTCTGCATATAACAAGATGACTTTTCATATAATGGTCTCCTGGCTGCATCAAGTCAGTCACAAGCCATTTGGACGCCAATGGCAGATCCACATGGCCACATCACAGATGTATTATCACACACCTGCCTACCACTGCTCTAGGCCCACTACTCAGCAGGCTCCAACTTACTGGCATCTCTGTTCTACACCATTTTCATGAAACCCAGTCAATCAAGGCACTGTCTGTTACACTCATGATCAGCAACAGGACATCCAATGGTTCTCCAGTGCCATCTGGTCATTGGGAATTTCAAAAATTTCATGGTGTTTATCTTTCCATTTTTCAAGAATGAAGTTGGAGGCACTTTGGGGTTTCCATTCATCCAGGAACCATTACATGGGGAGGAAGCTCATTTCAATGAAAGCTCTGAGGAACTCTAACAGGCAAGGCTTCCGAAACACTGGCCAAAAGGTCACATGAAGCCAGGCCCATTGAGGTCTACAACGTGAGGTCCATGTGTCTTTTGACTCTAACTATGGCTGCCAAGTTTTTCAGAATAAAATCATGTGATATCCTTGCTGAGATTTTCAGCTCTCTGTGGAAAGCCATCCTGGGCCTAGATCTCAGGTTTCAAGGGCAACTCTCATGTGTGGCCTCCTACAATGCCAACACAATTAATGGCAATACTTCTCTGAGGTCAGTTCCAGAACTCAGTCTCCAAGGAGAATCACACCAGAGTTCAAGCCCATGTGGACCCTGTCATCTCTTCCAACCGCCACACAAATGACCACAATTAAAACCAAAACATTCCCACATGGCCCTCATCTTCATCCATATAGGCACTCATCATAAACTCTGGCTGGAGGTTTCCATGAGGGATGCAGCCCAAGACAGTGTCCAAAATATCCACCATTGCCCCTCATTTGTCTAAATTTAGGGTGGTCTGGAAACCCTTTCTGTGAACCAAGAGTGATCAAATAGGCGTGCCGTTAATACTGCTCTGCTTCTCCAATTTGAGGCCTACTGACTGTCAGGTATAGATTGCTTATGTGATTTGGCATCATGAGAGAAACCAAGCACTTATGCAGGACTTTGAATAACTCATTTGACCTTTAGGAATCCTATTCTCACTTGATGGACGTCAGGAGCCTAACAGAGGAAGGCAAGAGACTTCATCCACAATGACTGATCCTTTTGCCATTTTGGTTTTGGATGCACACATGGGATCTTCTTTAGATTTATCAGGAGCTGAGAATCTTAGCCACAGCCTCAACCAGGGCCTAGTGTCTGATTAAGACACATCCCTTTCCAAAGAAATTAAGCAATGAGCCACAGGTGAAGCCCATTCATTTCCATTTGAAAACTGTTTCTTCAGGCTACAAAAAGGGGTGGCCTGAAACAAAGACCTTCCTGACATTCAAGGCAACAGAACCATAGGTAAGCAAATGGCCCAAAGCAGGGTTTCTCCAATGAGACTTTACTGGTCACACTAATATCTGAGATGTTCCCATTCCCTTCAGCTATCAAGAACATGGCCATGTCACAGAGCATGGAGGTTGTACATATCTTGGACAATAAATCATGAGCTCATTCTGGAGAGTGGCCAGAATTCAGGAAGAAAACCGGAACTTAGGAAGTTAGTAGTTGTTTCCTATCCATAAGACAAGCCACAGTCTATTCATCACTTATGAACGATGAATGCTGGGAAGCTTTCTACTAGACAGGACACCTCCATTGATGCATTCTCTTTTCTAATGTCTAAAACCACGGACACAGTGGATACACAGACATAGAAACACTCGCCTTGTCAAAAGAGTTACTATCAACAGTAGACTCCAAAGCAAACGAACCACCTTTTTTACCTATTCGCAGAATATGAGACAAAACCACAAACTCACACCCACACACATAAAGTCACCTCATTCCCAAAAGTGGATCTGTGACTATCTGGAGTGTCCTCTGACTGGTGGGCCATACTATGTTCCTCTCGAAATGGCCTTTCCTCTCTCAGATTTTGTCTCCTTCGCCAACTCTGTGATGCTTTGAGGAGCCTGCAGTTAGCCACTACCTGCTATCTCAGGAAAGGCCTCTCTTCAGAGCTCAATTGGCATTTGGCCATCCTCAAATCAGTAGGTACCAAGAAGGTCTGAATCTGTACTTGGTAAATACAAACAAGTGAGCCCACTGGGACTGGGACTGGGACTGGCTCTCGGTGCCTGGCTTCTTGCATCACAATTTCAGAGAGTTCCATCACCAAGGAAGTTAGCTAGGACACTTCCTTCAGGAACTGAATGAGGTCACTGCCTTGGCAACAACTTTGTCCTAACCGTTGCTTCCAAGGGTTCCATGAGATGGAGGCTGCTCCTACTTTGTGTGACAATTTGACTTGTTACAATTGTATATCAAAATAGGCACCTGGGAACAGCTCTCCACGCAGGCCTGCTTAGGTCCATCTTCTCTACATTAAGAAGAGAAAGGCTGATGCATACACATCCCTTCGTCCTGTTCAGGTTGTTTGCCATGAAGATGGATTTTGCTCTCTCAGATCCTTCATAGCTGCCTACATCTTCTCCAGGGATCATTTCTGCATCGAACTTTGAGGTTCTCAGCAGTTGGAAGATACCCTACATTCCTGTATTGTAAGGCGAACTCTGTCCCTGCTCTTTTGTAATTTTAGATTGAAGCAACAGTGTATGGTTAGGGTTAATAACAGGTTCGATTTGGGCAAGGAATCATTATGCGGGATGAATAATGGTATTGGGAACCTGCAATATTTATAGGAATATAGAGATGAAATATAAGTATGAAAACAGAAATCTAGGTAAGATTTGAAGCTCAGAAATGCATTGGGCAACTGATTGCGATACGTAGCTTTAAATTACGTTCTAGATACATGTTTCAGAAATATCGATATACAATGGCATAGGATCTTGTACCTTGGATGATTGAATGTAGTAGAGAACATCTACTCAAAAAGGGATAGTCGATAGGATCAGGAACATAGTCAGTATGTTTTGGAAGAAGAGTGAGTATAGGATTTGGACCAAAGTTCATAAGCAATAGGGTTTCGGTTAGAGAGTGAATGTCAATGTCAGCACATGTGAAGGGTCAGTCACAATGTTGAACTGGAGAAAATATGTAGGAAAGTAGATATCAATAGAGACATTAGGAAATCAGGCAAAGTACAAAGTGAGTGAAAAAATTAGACATTTTCAATGGTATTGAGGTTGAATATATAATCTTAGGAAGAAACAAATATGTAGTCACCAACAGGATGATCATTTGAGAGCATTAGGCAACCTGGACATGGATGTTTTTATTAATCCATGTTCAGTTTCCGTTTAGGCTTTGTTACAGTCATACGTGTGACTTTTGCATTTTGTGTCCAGAATACTACTGTGATAAGATGCATATGTAGATCAGGTGACATGAGTATTTCTTCCACCATTTCTGGGAGCAATATTTTGAAGATGTATAAATTAGTATTGGGGGTACAAAGAGGTGTAACCTGTGTCTATGAATATAGAGATAATGCATGAATAGACCATACTGTGAATAGATAATATAACTGGTTCCACTTTACAAAATGTATTGAATTGATATCTGAAAATATATAAGAAATCTTATATTAATATAAAATCATTCATTCCAACCAGTTATACATCTAATAGTGATATTATAGTTATGATTTATCATGCAGTGTGTGTCCGTTTTGCTTCAAAAGTGATAAAGGAATTCGAAAATAATGTGTTTGGAAAGAAATCTCATGAAAAGATCAGTCAAGAAACATGGAGGAATCCATGTGTTCTAAAGCAGGAAGTGATTGAAAGTGAAACAAATGCCTATAAATTTGCTAACCTGTGGAGGAAATATATATCCTATGATGTGCATAAACTGAAGAAATTGTAATGTCCCAGTGTTGAATAAAAATGAACATCGATAAACACATCATGTCCCATAGGCATCTACTTGCATTGATGATAAACTGTGTCAGTTACTATAGAAATATTAGGATTTGTATGCACCATTCACTGAAGTTAGTTTTCAGTACTAGGGAACAAATATGTATTTCAGGTGGATGAAATTTTTTGAGAATAATCTTGTGAAAAGTTGATTATAAATCCACATTCATGAACATGAATAAAATTAGGGAGTGTATATAAGACACATATATTTCATATTTTGAAAAATAGAAGGAGAGAGTGTATATATATATATATATATATATATATATATATATATATATATATATATACACACACAGACACACACACAGACACACCCAGAGACATTAAAAATAGCAATATATGCCAATCAAAATTCACCATGAAATATATATCATCCACAGATCCAAAAATATTCATTGTACTGAACATGGATTTGTGTATAATTTTGTTCAACTAGGAAGCTCACCCATAGGTTGAATTTTCAGTTCCAACGACATTTAGAAGGAGTGATCTTTTCTCTCAATTTGTATCTGCCAAGTTAGCCACCTCACAAGAATGTACGTGTAGTACCAGGTAGGATTCTCTATGTGTATATAAAAATATATTTGCTGAGTAGGCTACAGAGAAAGAGAGACAAGAATTCACATATTTGTTATCTTTAAAACCACATGGACAACTATTGCAACAAAAAATTGTCTAGATTTATAACCCCTAACCTTTAAAATGCAAAAGGCAAGTCCAACTATACACCATGCCTCCTCTGAACTGCTTGTATTTCTATTATGTTTGGGTTATTTTTCTGCCTCATATTAGGATTAGTAGTCAGAGACTAGTAGGGTGTGGTTTAGTGTCAGAGATAAAGTATTTGAAATGGAAAATTGGAAAATGAATCCAATATGTATGCAAATATGTCCTACACAAAAGTCTTCCCACTCTCATCCAGATAAATCCTTTGACATTACCTTCACCCCATGTAAGATGCAATTCGAAGAGAAGAGTTAGAAAATCTGTGAATACATATCTGGAATGGAAAATGCACAGGAGTTCACAACCTTGGAGGTGGTAGAGGAGTTTCCAAAAGTAAGTGACTGTGTAAACACTCCACAAACATGGAACTCTGCTGGCCAATAGCCTTCTTGTAAAACTGCCTCTGAGTTTGGACACTTGAAATATATCTTGTTGTCTGGAGCTTTAGCTTCATTTCTGGTGAGACCATCAAACCTGGATCTGCATCTATGTGACCTGGAGGACATTGTTTCTTATTTTCCATTGAACATGTGGTACCAGTGTTGATTTCTCTATTTGTTGGTAAACTGTGGCCACTGGAAGCTTATTGTCTCCCTGAGTGGACTGTGAAGCCATTTGGTCATCCTGCCCTTTTTGTGGTGTTTCTTTCTTTCTTTTTTTTTAATTTTATTTTTTTATTGGTTGTTCAAAACCCTACAAAGCTCTTGACATATCATATTTCATACATTAGCATACATTAGCTTCAAGTGAGTTATGAACTCCCTTTTTTGCCCCAAGTACAGATTGCAGAATCACATGGGTTACACATCCACATTTTTACATAATACCATAATAGTAACTGTTGTATTCTGCTACCTTTCCTATCCTCTACTATCCCCCCTCCCCTCCCCTCCCATCTTCTCTCTCTACCCCTTCTACTGTAATTCATTTCTCACCTTGTTTATTTTCCCATTCCACTTACAACCTCTTATATGTAATTTAGTATAACAATGAGGGTCTCCCTCCGTTTCCGTGCAATTCCCCTTTTCTCTCCCTTTCCCTCCCACCTCATGTCTCTGTTTAATGTTAATCTTTTCTTCCTGCTCTTCCTCCCTGCTTTATTCTTAGTTGCTCTCATTATATCAAAGATGACATTTGGTATTTGTTTTTTAGGGATTGGCTAGCTTCACTAAGCATAATCTGCTCTAGTGCCATCCATTTCCCTGCAAACTCCAAGATTTTGTCATTTTTTAGTGCTGCGTAATACTCCATGGTGTATAGATGCCACATTTTTTTAATCCATTCATCCATTGAAGGGCATCTGGGTTGGTTCCACAATCTAGCTATTGTAAATTGTGCTGCTATGAACATCGATGTGGCAGTATCCCTGTAATACGCTCTTTTAAGGTCTTCAGGGAATAGTCCGAGAAGGGCAATAGCTGGGTCAAATGGTGGTTCCATTCCCAGCTTTCCCAGGAATCTCCATACTGCTTTCCAAATTGGCCGCACCAATTTGCAGCCCCACCAGCAATGTACAAGAGAACCCTTTTCTCACTCCAGTAAGATTGGCAGCCATTATGAAATCAAACAACAACAAGTGCTGGCGAGGTTGTGGTGTTTCTTGATGCTGCAATGGGAGGTTGGTATTTGCTTCATGAAATACAAGGAGTTCAACTAGGATGTAGGGCTGGAGGGAGTTCTGTCACGTGCGTTGGGTCAGGGTGTGCAGGAGAATTCACCAACCAGGGTTCTATCCCACATAACTTGCCCCCTTGACCATAGCAACTTGATTGTGAACATTGCCCTGAAACCTCTCCATATAACAAGATGCCTTTTCATATAATGGTCTGCTGGCTTTACCAAGTCAGTCACAAGCTATTTGGAAGCCAATGGCAGATCCACATGGCGACACCACAGTTGTATTATCACACACCTGCCCACCACTGCTCTAGGCCCACTACTCAGCAGGCTCCAACTTACTGGCATCTCTGTTCTGCACCATTTTCATGAAACCCAGTCAATCAAGGCACTGTCTGTAACACAACAATCAAGCCACTGTCTGCAACAGAACATCCAATGGTTCTCCAGTGCCATATGGTCATTGGGAATTTCAAAAATATCATGGTATTTATCTATCCATTTTTCAAGAATGAAGTTGGAGGCACTTTGGGGTTTCCATTCTTCAAGGAACCATTACATGGGGAGGAAGCTCATTTCAATGAAAGCTCTGAGGAACTCTAACAGGCAAGGCTTCCCAAACACTGGCCAAAAGGTCACATGAAGCAAGGCCTATGGAGGTCTACAACGGGAGGTCCATGTGTCTTTTGACTCTTAACTATGGCTGCCAAGTTTTTCAGAATAAAATTATGCGATATCCTTGCTGAGATTTTCAGTTCTCTGAGGAAAGCCATCCTGGGCTTAGATCTCAGGTTTCAAAGGCAACTCTCATGTGTGGCCTCCTACAATGCCAACACAATTAATGGCAATACTTCTCTGAGGTCAGTTCCAGAACTCAGTCTCTAAGAGGAATCACACCTGAGTTCAATACCATGTGGACCCTGTCATCTCTTCCAACCGGCACACAAATGACCACAATTAAAACCAAAACATTCCCACATGGCCCTCATCTTCAGCCGTATAGACACTCATCATAAACTCTAGCTGGAGGTTTCCATGAGGGGCGCAGCCAACGACAATGTCCAAAATATGCACCCTTGCCCCCCATTTGTCTAAATTCAGTGTGGCCTGGACACCCTTCCTTTGAACCAGGAGTGATCAAATAGGCCTGCTGTTAATGCTGCTCTGCTTCTCCAATTTGAGGCCTACTGACAGTCAGGTATAGATTCATTATGTGATTTGGCATCATGAGAGAACCCAAGTACTTCTGCAGGATTTGAATAACTCATTTGACCCATAGGAATCCTATTCTCACTTGATGGAGTTCCGGAACCTATCATAGGAAGGCAAGAGACTTCATCTACAATGACTGATCTTTTTGCCATTTTGGTTTTGGATGCACACATGGGATCTTCTTTACATCTATCAGGAGCTGAGAATCTTAGCCACAGCCTCAAACAGGGCCTAGTGTCTGATTAAGACACCATCCTTTTCAAAGCAATTAAGCAAAGAGGCACAGGAGATGCCCATTCATTTTCATTTGAAAACTGTTTCTTCAGGCTTCACAAAAGGGTGGCCTGAGGCAAAGACCTTCCTGACATTCAAGGCAATAGAACCATAGTTAAGCAAATGGACCAAAGCAGGGTTTCTCCACTGAGACTTTACTGCTCACACTGATGTCTGAGTTTTCCGAGATGTTCCCATTCCCTTCAGCTATCAAGAACATGGACATGTCACAGAGCTTGGAGGTGGTACATATCTTGCACAATAAATCATGAGCCTATTCTGGAGAGTGGCCAGAATTCAGGAAGAAAACAGGAACTTAGGATGTTAGTAGGTGTTTAAGATCCATAAGGCAAACCACAGTCCATTCATCAATTGAGCAGGATGAATGCTGGGAAGCTTTCTACTAGACAGGACACCTCCATTGATGCATTCTCTTTTCTAATGTCTAAAACCACGGACACAGTGGATACACAGACATAGAAAGTCGCCTTGTCAAAAGACTTACTAGAAACAGTCGACTCCAAACCAAACCAACCACCTTTCCTACCTATTCTCAGAACATGAGACAAAACCGCAAACTCACACCCACACACAAAGGCACCTCCTTCCCAAAAGTAGGTCTGTAACTATCCGGAATGTCTTCTGACTGGTGGGCCATACTATGTTCCCCACAAAATGGCCTCTCCTGTCTCAGATCTTGTCTCCTTGGCCAACTCTGTGATGCTTTGAGGAGCCAACCGTTAGCCACTACCTGCTATCTCAGGAAAAGCTTCTCTTCAGAGCTCTGCTGACATTTGGCCATCCTCACATCAGTAGGTACCAAGAAGGTCTGATCTGTACTTGGTAAATCCAAACAAGTGAGCTCACTGGGACAGGGACTGGGACTGGCTCTCGGTGCCTGGCTTCTTGCATCAAAATTTCCGAATGTTCCATCACCAAGGATGTTAGGTAGGTCACTTCCTTCAGGAACTGAAAGAGGTCACTGCCTTGGCAACAACTTTGCCCTAACCGTTGCTTCCAAGGGTTCCATTAGATAGAGGCTGCCCCTACTTCCTTTGAAAATTTGACTAGTTTCAATTGTATATCAAAATAGGCACCTGGGAACAGCTCTCCATGCAGGTCTGGTTAGGTCAATCTTCTCTACATTAAAAAGAGAGAGGCTGATGCATACACATCCCTTTTTCCTGACTAGATTGTTTGCCATTGAAGATGGCTTTTGCTCTCACAGGTCCTTCATAGCTGCTGACATCTTCTCCAGGGATTATTTCTGCATCGAACTTTGAGGTTCTCAGCAGTTGGAAGATACCCTACATTCCTGTATTGTAAGGCGAACTCTGTCCCTGCTCTTTTGTAATTTTAGATTGAAGCAACAGTGTATGGTTAGGGTTAATAACAGGTTCGATTTGGGTAAGGAATCATTATGCGGGATGAATAATGGTATTGGGAACCTGCAATATTTATAGAAATATAGAGATAAAATATAAGTATGAAAACAGAAATCTAGGTAAGATTTGAAGCTCAGAAATGCATTGGGCAACTGATTGCGATACGTAGCTTTGAATTACGTTCTAGATACATGTTTCAGAAAAATCGATATACAATGGCATAGGATCTTGTACCTTGGATGATTGAATGTAGTAGAGAACATCTACTCAAAAAGGGATAGTCGATAGGATCAGGAAGATAGTCAGTATGTTTCGGAAGAAGAGCGAGTATAGGATTTGGACCAAAGATCTTTAGCAATAGTGTTTCGGTTAGAGAGTGAATGTCAATGTCAGCACATGTGAAGGGTCAGTCACAATGTTGAACTGCGGAAAATATGTAGGAAAGTAGATATCAATAGAGACATTAGGAAATCAGGCAAAAGTATCAAGTGAGTAAAAAAATTAAACATTTTCAACAGTTTTGAGGTTGAATATATAATCTTAGGAAGAAACAAATATGTAGCCAGCAATAGTATTGACATTTGAGAGCATTAGGCAACCTGGTCAGGGATGTTTTTAGTAATCCATGTTCAGTTTACCTTTAGGCTTTGGTACAATCATACGTGTGGCTTTTGCATTTTGTGTCCAGAATATTACAGTGATAACATGCATATGTAGATCAGGTGACATGAGTATTTCTTCCACCATTTCTGGGAGCAATATTTCAAATATGTATAGATTAGTATTGGGGGTACAACCAGGTGTACCCTGTGTCTATGAATATAGAGATAATGCATGAATAGACCATACTGTGAATAAATAATATAACTTGTTACACTTTAAACAATGTATTGAATTGATATCAGAAAATATATTAAAAATCTTTTATTGATATATAATCATTCATTCCAACCAGTAATACATCTAATGGTGATATTACAGTGATGGTTTATCATGAAGTGTGTGTCCGTTTTGCTTCTAAAGTGATAAAGGAAATCGAAAATAATGTGTTTGGATAGAAGTCTCATGAACAGACCAGTCAAGAAACATGGAGGAATACATGTGTTCTGAAGCAGGAAGTGATTGAAAGTGAAACAAATGCCTATATATTTGCTAACCTGTGGAGGAAATATATATCCTACGATGTGCATAAAATGAAGAAATTTTAATGTCCCATTGTTGAATAAAAATGAACATCAATATACACATCATGTCCTATAGGAATCTACTTGCTTTGATGATAAACTGTGTCAGTTACTGTAAAAATATTAGGGTTTGTAAGCACGATTCACTGGACGAGGAAACAAATATGTATTTCAGGTGGTTGAATGTTTCTGAGAATAATCTTATGAAAAGTTGATTTTATATCCACATACATGAATATGAATGAATTTAGATAGTGTTTAATAAGACACATGTTTTTCATATTTTGAAAAATCTAGAGAGTATATATATATATATATATATATATATATATATATATATATATACACATATAAAACTTATGGAGAAATATTACAATGAAAATTTGACAAGATTTATAACACATACCCTTGATAAAGCAGAAGGCAATTCCAAGTATATACCATGCCTCCTATTAAAGGCCTGTATTTCTATTCTGTTAGTTTTCTTTTTATCCATCATATTAGCATTAGTAGTCAGAGTCTATTAGGGTATGTGTTAGTGTTGGGGATCAGTATTTCAAATGAAAATAGGAAAATAAATCTAATGTGTATGCAAATATGTGCTACACAAAAATCTTGCCACTCTCATCCAGAACAATTCCTTTACATTAACTTCACTCCAAGTAAGACACAATTAGTGGAGAGGAGTTCGAAAACCTGTGATTACATATGTGGAACTGAAAATGTTCAGGAGTTCACAACATTGGATGTGGTAGAGCAGTTTCCAAAAGTAAGGGAGAGGTTAAACACTCCACAAACTTGGAGCTCTGCTGGCCTTAAGACTTCTTGAGAAAATGCCTCTCAGGTTGGGAACATGAAATATATGAAGTTGTCAGGAGATTTAGCTTCCTCATTGTGACACCATCAAATGTGGGTCTGCATCTATGTGACCTGGAGGAAATGGTTCCTTATTTTCTAATGAACATGAGGCAGCAGTTCTGAATTCTTTCTTGGTAAACTGTGGCCACTGGGAGTTAAGTGTCTCCCCGTGTGGTCTGTGAAGCCATTTGGTCATCCTCCATTTTTGTGGTGTTTCTTACTGCTGCACTGGGAGTTTGGAATTGGCTTAATGAAATACAAGGAGTTCAACTGGGACACAATTCTGGAGGGAGCTCTGACACGTGTGATTGGTCAGGGTCTTCAGGAGAATGTTCGAAACATGGGTCTATCCCACATAGCTTTCCCCTTGACTATAGCAACCAGATTCTGAACATTGCCCTGAAACCTCTCAATAAAACAAGATGCCTTTACATATAAGGGTCTGCTGCCTGCACCATATCAGTCACAAGTATTTTGGAAGCCAAAGGCAGATCCACGTGGTCCCACCACAGATATTTATTCACAAACGTATAGTCCACTGCTCTAGCCCCAATACTCAGCAGGCTCCAACTTACTGACATCTCGGTTCTATACCATTTTCATGACAACCAGTCAATCAAGGAACTGTCTGGTACACACATGATCAGCAACAGGACATCCAAAGTTTCTCCAGTGCCACCTGGTCATGGAAATTTCAAAAATTTCATGGTATTTGTATAGCCATTTTTCAAGGATGATGTTGGAGGCACTGTGGGTTTCAATTCATTCAGGAACCATTAAATGGTGAGTAAGCTCATTTCAATGAAAGCTCTGAAGAACTCTCACAGGCAAGGCTTCCCAATGAGTGCCCAAAAGTTCACATGAAGCCAGGCTCATTGAGGTCTACAATATGAGGTACATGTGTGTTTTGAGTCTCAACTATGACTTCCAAGTCTTTCAGTAAAAAAATCATGTGTTACCCTGGCTGAGATTCCCAGTGCTCGGTGGAAAGCCACCCTGGGCCTAGATCTCAGTTTCCAAGGGCTAATCTCATGTGTGGCCTCCTATAATCCCAAAACAATTCATGGCAATACTTCTCTCAAGTCAGTTCCAGAACTCAGTCTCTAAGGAGTATCAGAGCAGAGTTCAAGCCCTGGTGGACCAAGTCATCTCTTCCAACCGCCACACAAATTACCACAATTAAAACCAAAACACTCCTACATGACCCTCATCTTCTTCCATAAAGACACTCATCATAACATATGGCTGGAGGTTTCCATGAGGGGCACAGCCCAAGACAGTGTCCAAAATAAGCTCCCTTGCCCCTTATTTGCCTAAAGTCAGGGTGGCTTGGACACCCTTCTTGTGAACCAGGAGTGATCTTTAAGGGTAAAAGAAATTGAAATTAAAGTGTAAAAGTTAAAGTGTCAAAGACCGGGTTTGTAAAGTTTCTAAGATTCAAGGCCTGATTTAAAATGTAAAGGACCAGGTATTGTTAAGTTCCTATGCTACATGAAAAATCTGAAATTCCTGTTACTTGTAGGACAATTTCTGGACTGCCCAGTAAATATTTCCCCTGATCGCCTGGTTGTTTAATAACCTAGGACCCTGTGTGGCTTGGCACATATGCATCGCAGGGCCTAATCTAATCAATTTGAATATGTACCCCGCTGTAGAACTGACCTATCCCTCCTGCCTGACATGTTCCCACCAATGAATGAACTAATCATGTTTAGGATTTGTTGTTTGATTTTCCCGCAGTGTATGATGATTTGTTAAAAGATACTGTGATATATGTAAAGTCTCGCCCTCCCCAAAAAGTGTACTTAAGCACTGCTCAACCTCAGCTCGGAGATCTGGGCTGCTCTCCCTTCTTGAGTGACCACGGAGCCCTAGCATCCTGGATTGGATCCTCAATAAATGTCTTTTGCTGTTGCATGAGCCGTGGTCTCATACATGAACATGAATGGATTTAAGGAGTGTATAATAAGACACATATATTTCATATTTTGAATAATCTATAGAGTGCAGATTTTTCACAAAACACATACAGAGATATTAAAAAGTAGCAATATATATGCCAATCAAAATTCATCATGAAATACATATCATACACAGATCCAAAAATATTTATTTTACTTAACATGGATTTATGTGTAATGTTGTTCAACTAGGAAGCTCACGCATAGGTTGAATTTTCAGTTCCTAAAGCGTTTAGGAGGAGTGATCTCTTCTCACAATTTGTATCTGCCAAGTAGGCCACCTCACAATAATGTACGTGTGGTACCAGGTAGGATTCTATTTGTGCATATAAAAATACATGTGCTGAATAGGCAACAGAGAAAGGGAGACAGGAATTCACATATTTGATACCTTTCAAAACACATGGAGAACTATATCAATTAAAAATTAACCAGATTTTTAACAACTACCCTTTATCATGCAAAAGGCAAGTCCAACTATACACCATGCCTCTTCTGAACTGCTTGTATTTCTATTCTGTTTGGGTTATTTTTCTCCATCATATTAGCATTAGTAGTCAGAGTCTAGTAGGGTATGCGTTAGTGTCATGGATTCAGTAATTCAAATGGAAATAAAGGAAAATGAATCCATTGTGTATGCAAATATGCGCTACAAAAAAACTTTCCACTCTCATTCAGAGCAATGCCTTGACATTACCTTCACCCAAGTAAGACACAATTAGAGGACAAGAGTTAGAAAATCTGTGAATACATATCTGGAATGGAAAATGCTCAGGAGTTCACAAGCTTGGGCATTTTAGAGGAGTTTTCAAACTTAAGGGACAGGATAAACAGTCCAAATTCATGGAACTCTGCTGGCCTAAAGACTTCTTGAGAAACTGCCTCTGAGGTTGGGCACTTGAAATATATGTTGTTGTCAGGAGCTTTAGCTTCCTTTGTAGTGATACCATCAAAGATGGGTCTTCATTTATCTGACCTGGAGGACATGGTTTCTTATTTTCCAAAAGAACATGAGGCAGCAGTGCTCAATTCTTCCTTTGAAGGTAAACTGTGGCCACGGAGGGGTAAGTGTCTCCCCATCTTGACTGTGAAGCCAATTGGCCATCCTACAATTTTCGTGGTGTTTCTTGCTGCTGCACTGGGCTTTTGGTTTTTCCTTCATGAAATACAAGGAGTTCAACTGGGACACAGTGCTGGAGCGAGTTCTGTCACGTGTGGAGGGCCAGGGTCTACAGGAGAATTCACCAACCAGACTTCTATCCCACATAACTTGCAACATTATCCATAGCAAACTGATTCTGAACATTGTCCTGAAACCTTTACATATAACAAGATGCCTTTACAGATAAGGGTCGGCTAGCTGCACCATGTAAGCCACAAGCCATTTGGAAGTCAATGGCAGACCCAAATGGCCCCACCACAGATGTTTTATCATACACCTGCACACCACAGCTCTGGGCCCACTTCTCAGCACTCTCCAACTTACTGGCATCTCTGTTCTGCACAATTTTCATGAAATCGAGTCAGTCAAGGCACTGTCTGGTACACTCATGATCAGCAACAAGACATCCAAAGGTTCTCCAGTGCCACCTGGTCAGGGGAATTTCATGGTATTTATAGAGCCATTTTTCAAGGATGAAGTTGGAGGCACTGTGGGTTTCAATTCATTCAGGAACCATTAAATGTTGAGGAAAATCATTTCAATGAAAGCTCTAGAGAACTCTCACAGGTAAGGCTTCCCAAAGAGTGGCCAAAATACACATATATTTCATATTTTGAAAAATCTTGACAGTATATATATATATATATATATATATATATATATATATATATATATATATATATACAAACACACACAGACATTAAAAACTAGCAATATATATGCCAATCGAAATTCATCATGAAATATATATCATCCACGTATCCAAAAATATTCATTTTACTGAACATGGATTTATGTATAATGTTGTTCAACTAGGAAGCTCACCCATAGGTTGAATTTTCAGTTCCAACAGCGTTTAGGAGGAGTGAACTTTTCTCACAATTTGTATCTGCCAAGTCAGCCACCTCACAAGAATATATGTGTGATACAAGGTACAATTCTATATGTGCATATAAAAATACATGTGCTGAATAGGATACAAAGAAATGGGGGAGACAGGAATTCACATATTTGATAAGTTTAAAAATACATGGACAACTCTTTCAACAAAAAATTGACTAGATTTAAAACTCCTTCCCTATATAATGGAAAAGTTAATTCAATGGTACACCATGCCTCCTCTGATATGTTTGTATTTCTGTTCGGTTTGGGTTATTTTTCTCCATTACGTTAGGATTAGTTGTCAGAGTCTTGTAGGGTATGGGTTAGTTTCAGGGATTCAGTATTTCGAAAGGAAAATTGGAAAATGAATCCAATGTGTATGCAAATATGTGCTACACAAAAATCTTCCGACTCTCATCCACAACAATGCCTTGACCTTAACTTCGTCCCAAGTAACACATGTAGAGGAGATGAGTAAGAAAATCTGTGAATACATATCTGGAATTTAATATGCTCAGGAGTTCACAAACTTGCAGGTAGAAGGCGAGATTCCAAAAGTAAGGGACAATGTAAACACTCCAAAAACATGGAGCTCTGCTAGCCTAAAGGCTTCTGGAAAAACTGGCTCTGATGTTGGGCTCTTGAAATATATGTTGTTGTCAGGAGCTTTAGCTTTTTTTGTAGTGAGACCATAAAAGCTGGGTCTGCATCTATGTGACCTGGAGGAGATGCTTTCTTATTTACCAATGATCATGAGGCAGCATTGCTGAATTCTCTCTTTCGGGGTCAACTGTGGCCACTTGGGGCTAAGTGTCTCCTCATGTGGACTGTGAAGCCATTTGATCATCCTCCAATTTTTGTGATATTTTTTGCTGCTACACTGGGAGTTCAGTATTTGCTTCATGAAATACAAGGAGTTCACCTGGGACACAGTGCTGGAGGGAGTTCTGTCACGTGTGGTGGGACAGGGTCTGCAGGAGAATGCACAAACCAGGCTTCTGTCCAACATAGCTTGACCCCTTGACCATAGGAACCTGATTCTGAACATTGCCCTGAAACTTATCCATATAACAAGAATCATTTACATATAAGGGTCTGCTGGCTGCACCATGTCAGTCACAAGCCATTTGGAAGCCATTGGGAAATCCACATGGAAGCACCACAGATGTTTTATCTCACACATGCCCACCTTTGCTCTAGGCCCACTATTCAGCAGGCTCCAACTTACTGGAATCTCTGTTCTACACCATTTTCGTGAAACCCAGCCAATCAAGGCACTGTCTGGTACACTCATGATCACCAACAGGATATCCAATGGTTCTCCAGTGCCTCCTGGATATGGGAATTTCAAAAATTTCATGGTATTTATCGAGCCCATCTTTCAAGGTTGAAGTTGGAGGCACTGAGTGTTTCATTTAATTCAGTAACCATTAAATGGTGAAGAAGCTCATTTCAAAGAAAGATCTGGAGAACTCTCACTGCCAAGACTTCCCAAAGAGTGGCCAAAAGGCCACATGAAGCCAGGCCCATTGAGGTCTACAATGTGAAGTGCATTTGTGTTTTGACTCTCAACTATTGCTGCCAAGTGTTTCAGAATAAAATTATGTGATACCTTGGCTGAGATTCCCAGTGCTCTGTGGAAAGCCACACTGGGAATAGATCTCAGTTTCCAATGGTGACTCTCATGCGTGGCCTCCTAATATCCCAACACAATTCATGGCAATACTTCTCTGAGGTCAGTTCCAGGACTCAGTCTCTATAGGGTATCACACCAGAGTTCAAGCCCAGGTGGACCCAGTCATCGCTTCCAACTTCCACACAAATAACCACAATTAAAACCAAAACACTCCCACATGGCCCTCATCTTCTTCCATATAGACACTCCTCATAACCTCTGGCTGGATGTTTCCATGAGGGGCGCAGCCCAACACAGAGTCCAAATAACCTCGCTTGCCCGTCATTTTCCTAAAGGCAGGGTGGCCTGTACATCCTTCCTGTGAACCACAAGGGATCAAAAATGCCTTCCTTTAATACTGCTCTGCTTCTCCAATTTGAGGCCTACTGACTGTCAGGTATAGATTCTTTATGTGATTTGGAGTCATGAGAAAACACAAGCATGTATGGGATAGCCTTTGCAGGGCTTAGAAGAACTCATTTGATTCAAAGGATCTCTATTCTCACTTGATGGTGGTCAGGAACCTAAGAGAGGAAGGCGAGAGACTTCATCAACAATTACTGATCTTTTTCCCATTTTGGTTTTGGATGCACACATGGGATCATTCTTTAGATGCATCAGGTGCTGAGAACCTAAGCCACAGCCTCACACAGGGCCAAGAGACTGATTCCGACACATCCATTTCCAAAGAAATTAACAAAGAGCCACAGGTGATGCCCATTTATTTCCATTTTAAAACTGTTTTCTTCAGGCTTCACAAAGCGGTGTCTTGAGGCGAAGACCTTCCTCACATTCAGGGGAAGAGAAGAATTGGTTAGCAAAAAACCCAAAGCAGAGTTTCTCCACTGAGGCTTTCCTGGTCACACTGATATCTGAGTTTTTTGAGATGCTAGCCATTCCCTTTAGCTATCCATTACATGGCCTTGTCACAGAGCTTGGAGGTGGTACATATCTTGGAGACAAAACCATGAGCCTATTCTGGAGAGTGGCCAGAATCAGGAAGAAAACAGGAACTTAGGAAATTAGTAGGTGTTGCCCATCCATAAGGGAAGCTACAGTCCATTCATCAATTGGGCAGAATGAATGCTGGGTAGGTTTCTACTAAACAGGACACATCCATTGATGAATTCTCTTTTCAAATGTCTACAACCACAGACACAGTGGGATACACAGACATAGAAACACTCACTTTGTGAAACGACTTACTAGGAACAGTCCACTCCAAACCAAACAAACCGCCTTTTTTACCTATTCTCAGAAAATGAGACAAAACCACAAACTCACACCCACACCCACAAAGGCACCTCCTTCCCCCAAAGAGGTCTGTGACTATCCGGAGTGTCCTCTGACTTGTGAGCCATATTATGTTCCCTGAAATGTTCTGTCCTGTCTCAGATCTGGTCTTTTTGGCCAAATCTGTGAAGTGGTCAGGAGCCAGCTGTGAGCAACTTCCCGCTTTCTCAGGAAAGGCCCCTCTTCTGAGCTCTCCTGAAATTTGGCCATTCTCACATCAGTAGGTACCAAGAAAGACTGACTCTGTTCTTGGTAAATCCAAATAAGTGAGCCCACTGGGAATGGTACTGGGACTGCCTCTGGTAGCCTGGCTTCCTGGATCCCAAGTTCAGAGAGTTCTATCACCAAAGAAGTGAGGAAGGTCACCTCCTTTGTGAACTGAATGAGGTCACTGCTTTGGAAACCACTTTGTCCTAAAATTTGCTTCCAAGGTTCCCATGAGATGGAGGCTGCCCCTATTTCCTGTGATACGTTCACAACTGAGGATTGTATATCAACCATAGGCAGCTGGGAACAGCTGTCTACACTGGACTGGTTTGGTCCATCTTCTCTACATTAAGAAGAGTGAGGCTTATTCTGACACATCCCTTCATCCTGACCGGGTTGTTTGCCATGGAAGATGACTTTTGCTCTCTCAGGTCCTTCATAGCTGCCTACATCTTCTCCAGCGATCATTTCTGCATGGAACTTTGAGGTTCTCAGCAGGTGGAAGATCCCCTACACTCCTGTATTGGAAGACTAATTCTGTCCCTCCTCTTCTGTAAAATTAGATTGAGGAAACATTGTATGGTTAAGGTTAATAACAGCTTCCATTTGGGTTAGGAATCATTCTCTTGGATGAATAATGGTATTGGAATTTTGCTATATTTTCAAGTGAAATATAAGGTGAAATATAAGGTGAAATATATAGGTGAAATATAAGTATGAAAAAAGAAATCTAGGTAATTTTTGAAGCACAGAAGGGAATTGGCCCCACTATTGGGATTCTTAGCTTTGAATTATGTTCTGCACAGGTGTCTCAGATTAATTGATATACAATGGCATAGGACCTTGTCTTTTGGATGATTGAATGTCGAAGAGAAAATCCAGTCCAAAAGGGGTAGTTGGTGGATTAGGAAGATATTCGGTAGATTTAGAATGAAGAGTGTGTATAGCATTTGGACCAAAAGATCTTTAGCAATAGGGTTTTGGGTAGAGAGTGAAAGTAAATGTCAGCACATGTGAAGAGTCAGTCATAATGATGAACTGGGGAAAAAATACAGGAAATCAGATTTCAATAGAGACATTAGGAAATCAGGCAAAGTATAAAGTGAGTGATAGGATTAGACATTTTCAACAGGGTTGAGGTTGAATATGTAATTTCAGGAAGAAACAAATATGTAGTCACCAATAGGATTCACTTTTGAGAGCATTAGGCAACCTGGACATGGATTTTTTTTTAATCCATGCTCACTTTCCATTTAGGATTTGGTACAATCATAAGTGTGACCTTGCTTTTTGTTTCCACAATATTACTGTGATTAATGTATTTATAGATCAGGTGACATGAGTATTTCTTCCACCATTTCTGGGAGCAATATTTTGAAGACATATAATTTAGTATTGTGGGTACAAATAGGTATACTCTGTGTTATATGAATATAAAGATAATGCATGAATAGACCATACTGTGAATAAATAATATAACTGGTTCCAGATTTAAATAATGGATTGAATTGATATCTGAATATATATTGGAAATCTTATATTGATATTCATACAATCATTCCAACCAGTTATACATCTAATGGTAATATCACTGTTATGGTTTATCATGAAGTGTGTGTGAGCTTTGCTTCTAAAATGATTATGGAAATTGAAAATAATGTGCTTGGAAAGAAGTCTCATTAAAAGAGCAGTCAAGAAACCTGGGGGAATACATATGTTCTGAAGCAGGAAGTAATTGAAAGTGAAAAAACTGCCTATAAATTTGTGAATTTGTGAATGAAATATGTATTCTATTATGTGCAAAAACTGAAGAAATATTAATGTACCAGTTTTGAATAAAAATGAACTTCAAAATACATATCATGTCCCATAGGAATCTACTTGCATTGACGTTAAACTGAGTCATTTACTAAAGCAATATTAGGATTTGTATGCACCATTCACTGAAGTTAGTTTTCAGTATTAGGAAACAAATATGTATTTCAGGTGGATTAATATTTCTGAGAACATTCTTATGAAAAGTTGAATATAAATCCACATTCATGAACATCAATGAATTTATGGAGTATATAATAAGACACATACATTTCATATTTTGAAAAATCTGGAGAGTTTATACATATATATATGCACACACACACACACACACACACACGTATACATTAAAAAGTAGCAATATATATGCCAATCGAAATACATCATGAATTATATATCATCCACAAATCCAAAAATCTTCATTTTTCTGAGCATCGATTTATGTATAATGTTGTTCAACTAGGGAGCTCACCCATAGTTTGAATTGTAAGTTCCAACAGCATTTAGGAGGAGTGATCCCTTCTCACAATTTGTATTTGCAAAGTCAGCAACCTCACAAGTATGTACATGTGATACCAGGTAGGATTCTATATGTGAATATAAACATGCATGTGCTGAATAGGGTACAGAGAAATGGAGACAGGAATTCTCATATTTGTTAACTTTAGAAACACATGGAGAAGGGAGGGGCAGAGCCGCCAACCGCGCCTGTAAGGTAGGCGGACCTGCGAGCCACCCGTAGAACAGGCCTAGCGGCCCGCCATCGTGAAAGACACATCACCCTGGTTGGGGGTTGGGCAGAGCCACTGCACGCCTGCAAGGAACGCGGACATGCGACCCACAGGCAGAACAGGCCCAGACACCCGCGGAGGGGCAGAGACACCCCTTGCGACTTCAAGATAGGTGAACCTGCGACCCACCAGCTGAAGCGGCCCAGCTGCCTTCAGAGGGGCAGAGCCGGCCCCCGCGCCTGCGAAGTAGGTGGACCTGCGAACACCGACAGACCAGGTGCTAGGCCCCGCCAGGGTGCTAGACACATAACCAGGTTTGGGGAGGGGCCGAGCCGCTGCCCGTGCCTGCAGAGCAGGTAGACCTCTCACCCAGAGGCAGAACAGACCCAGCGACCTACCAGCGTGGTAGACACATCGCCCCGGTTTGGGGGGGGGCAGAGATGCCACTCACGCCTGCAATGTAGACAGCCCTGCAACCCACAGACAGAAGAGGCCCAGCAGAGCGCTGAGGGGCAGAGCCGACGCCTGTGCCTGCAAGGTAGCTGGACCTGTTACCCACTGGCTGAACAGGACCAGCACCCGCAGAGGGGTAGATCAACTGCCCGCTCCTGCAAGGTAGGCGGACCAGCTACCAAGAGGCAGAACAGGCCCAGCGGCGTGCTGGTGTGGTAGGCACATTGCCCCAATTGGAGGAGGGGCAGAGCCGCTGCTTACGCCTGTGAGGGAGACTTTTCAAGAATACAATAGCAATATAAACATTTAGGGGTAAAATTCAATAACACAAAAGTTTCACCAAGCCGAAAAAAACGTGAACAGTAGGGAAAGACAAGGAAAGAAAGGACCACAAGCAACGCAGGTCAACTCAACATTAGAAGAGGTAATATCTGCAGCATATGGAATGTCAGATAAAGAATCAGGATATACTTGCTTCACATGATCTGAAGTCTCCAGGGAGACATTAGACAGCAAAATCAGACAATGAAAGATCACTTTGACAATGAATTACATAAACAAATCCAAGAAGCAAAAGATCAACTATACAGGGAGATAGAGGTTATAAAAAACACACAAACAGAAATCATAGAAATGCAGGAAGCAATAAACCAACTTAAAAACTCAATTGAGAATACTACCAGCAGAATAGATCACTTAGAAGATAGAACATCAGACAATGAAGACAAAGTATTTCAACTTGAAAAGAACATAGAAAGCTCAGCAAGACTGTTAAGAAACCATGAGCAGAACATCCAAGAAATATGGGATAACATGAAGAGACCAAACTAAAGAGTAATTGGGATACAGGAAGGTATACAGGTCCAAACCACAGGATTGAGCAATCTATTCAATGAAATAATATGAGAAAACTTTCCAGACATGAAGAATGAGACAGAATCCCAAATCCTAGAAGCCTACAGGACGCCAAATGTGCAAAATCATAAGAGATAAACACCGAGACATATTATAATGAAGATGCCAACCATACAGAATAAAGAGAGAATTTTAAAAGCTACAAGAGAAAGGAAGCAGATTACATTTAGGGGTAAACCAATCAGGATAACAGCTGATCTTTCAACACAGACTCTGAAAGCTAGAAGATCCTGGAATAACATTTTTCAATCACTGAAAGAAATTGGGTTCCAACCAAGAATTGTGTATCCAGCGATTTTAAGCTTCAGGATGGAAGATGAAATTAAAACCTTCCATGATAAACAAAAGCTAAAAGAATTTGCAGCTAGAAAACCATCTCTTCAAAAGATCCTTGGCAAAACATTATAGGAAGACTAAATGGAAAATAACAATGAAAACCAACAGTGGGAGGTAGTACAGTAAAGGGGTGAAAAATAATCAAAGAGAAAAACAAACCATGTTTAGTAACATAAATAAACAAATATGGCTGGAAGAACAACCCATATTTCAAAAATAACCCTAAATGTTAATGCCTTAAACTCACCAATTAAGAGACACAGGCTAGTAGAATGGATCACGAAAGAAGACCCAAAAATTTTCTGCCTACAGGAGACACATTTGATAGGAAAAGACATATATAGACTAAAGGTGAAAGGTTGGGAGAAATCATATCACTCATATTGACTTCGGAAACAAGCAGAAGTGTCCATACTCATATCAAATAAAATAGATTTCAAGACAAAGTTAATCAAAAGGGATAAAGAGGGACACTACATATTGCTCAAGGGAACCATACACCAACAAGACATAACAATCATAAATATATGTCCCCCAAACAATGGTTCAGCTATGTTAATCAAACAAACTCTTCTCAAGTTCAAGAGTCTGGTAGACCACCATACAATAATCATGGGAGATGTCAACACACCTCTCTCACTACTGGACAGATATTCCAAACAAAAGTTGAATTAGGAAACTATAGAACTCAATAACACAATTAATAACCTAGACTTAATTAACATATATAGAATATACCACCCAACATCAAGCAGTTACACTGTTTTCTCAGCAGCACATGGATACCTCTCAAAAATAGATCATATATTATGTCACAGAACAACTCTTAGACAATATAAAGGAGTATAGATAATACCAGCATCTTATCTGATCGTAATGGAATGAAACTGAAAATCAACAATAAAAGAAGGAAGGAAAATTCATGCATCACTTGGAGAATGAACAATACGTACTGAATGATCAATGGGTTATTGAAGACATCAAGGAGAAAAATAAAAAAAAATTCTTAGACATAAATGAAAAAGACAGACAGAACATATCAGAATCTATGGGACACATTGAAAGCAGTTCTAAGTGGAAAATTCATTGCTTGGAGTTCTTTCCTTAAAAAAAGAAAAAAAAAACAACAACAAATAAATGATCTCATAGTTCATTTCAAAATCCTAGAAAAAGAAGAGCAAAACAACAGAAAAAGAAGTAGAAGGCAAGAAATAATTAAAATCAGAGCTGAAATTAATGAAATCGAAACAAAAGAAACAATTGAAAAAATTGAAAATACTAAAAGTTGAAAAATTAATAAAATCGACAGACTCTTAGCCATGTTAATGAAGAGAAGAAGAGAGGGAACTCAAATTACTATCATAAGGGATGAAAAAGGCAATATCACAACAGACACTTCTGAAATACAGAAGATAATCAGAAATTATATTAGAAGATAGTGAAGGAATCAATAAATTTCTTAAGTCATATGATCTGCCCAGATTGAGTCAGGAGGATATAGACAACATAAGCAGACCAATATCAATTGAGAAAATAGAAGAAACCATCCAAAGACTACCAACTAAGAAAAGCCCAGGACCGAATGGGTATACAGCAGAGGAGGCCAATATCACCCTGATTCCTAAACCAGACAAAGACCCTTCAAAGAAACAAATGTACAGACCAATCTCTCTAATGAACCTAGATGCAAAAATCCTCAATAAAATTCTGCCGAATCAGATACAAAAACATATTTAAAAAATTGTGCAACATGATCAAGTAGGATTCATTCCTGGGATACAAGGCTGGTTCAATATACGGAAATCAATAAAAGTTATTCACCACATCAATAGACTTAAAAATAAGAACCATATGATCACCCCAATAGATGCAGAAAAAACATTCAATAAAGTACAGCATCCCTTTATGTTTAAAACTCTAGAAAAACTGGGATAACAGGAACATACCTCAATATTGTAAAAGCAATCTATGCTAAGCCTCAGGCTAGTATCATTCTGAATTGAGAAAAAATTGAAGGCATTCCCTCTAAAATCTGGAACAAGACAGGGATGCCCTCTCTCACGATTTCTGTTCAACATAGTTCTCGAACACTGGCCAGAGCAATTAGACAAATGAAAGAAATTAAAGGCATAAAAATAGGAAAAGAGGAACTTAAATTATCACTATTTGCAGATGACATGATTCTATACCTAGTAGACCCAAAAGGGTCTACAAGAAACTATTAGAGATAATAAATGAATTCAGCAAAGTGGCATGATATAAAATCAACAATCATAAATCAAAAGCATTCCTGAATATCAGCAACAAATCCTCTGAAACGGAAATGAGGACAACCACTCCATTGAGAGTATCCTCAAAAAAAATAAAATAAAATATTTGGTTATCAACGTAACAAAAGATGTGAAAGACTTACACAATGAAAACTACAGAACCCTAAAGAGAGAAATAGAAGAAGATTTTACAAGATGGAAAAATATACCCTGTTCATGGATACGCAGAATTAACATCATCAAAATGGCGATATTACCAAAAGTTCTCTATAGGTTTAATGCAATGCCAATCAAAATCCCAACGGCATTTCCTGTAGAAATAGATAAAACAATTATGAAATTCATATGGAATAATACAAGACCCAGTATAGCAAAGACAACTCTAAGCAGGAAGTGTGAATCAGGCGGTATAGCGATACATGTCCTCAAACTATACTACGGAGCAATAGTAACAAAAAGAGCATGGTACTGGTACCAAAACTGGCGGGTGGACCAATGGTACAGAATAGAGGACACAGAAATCAATCCACAAAATTACAGCAATCTTATATTTGATAAAGGAGCTAAAAGCATAAACTGAAGGAAGGATAGCATCTTCAACAAATGGTGCTGGAAAAACTGGAATTACATATGTAAGAAAATGAAACTGAATCCCTTTCTCTCGCCATGCACAAAAGTTAACTCAAAATGGATCAAGGAGCTTGATATCAAATCAGCAACACGGCATCTGATAGAAGAAAACTTTGGCTATGATCTACATACTGTGGGGTCGGGCTCCAAATTCCTCAATAGGACACCCATAGCATAAGAGTTAATAATTAGAATCTACAAACAGGACTTACTCAAACTAAATAGATTTTTCTCAGAAAAAGAAACAATAAGAGAGGTAAAAAGGGAGCCTACATCCTGGGAACAAATCTTTACTCCTCACACTTCAGATAGAGCCCTAATATCCAGAGTTATACAAAGAACTCAAAAAATTAAACAATAAGCAAATGAATTACCCAATCAACAAATGGGCCAAGGACCTGAACAGACACTTCTCAGAGGAGGACATACAATCAATCAATAAGTACATCAAAAAATTCTCACCATCTCGAGCATTCAGAGAAATGCAAAACAAACCCACCCTAAGATACCATCTCACTGCAGTAAGCTTGGCAGCCATTATGAAGTCAAACGACAACAAGTGCTGGCGAGGATGTGGGAAAAAGGGTACACCTGTACATTGCTGGTGGGACTGCAAATTGGTGCAGCAAATTTGGAAAGCAGTATGGAGATTTCTTGGAAACTTGGGAATGGAACCGCCATTTGACCCAGCAATTCCCCTTCTCGGTCTAATCCCTATAGACCCAAAAAGTGCATGCTACAGGGACACTGATAAATCTATGTTCATAGCAGCACAATTCACAATAGGAAGACTGTGGAACCAACCTAGATGCCCTTCAATAGATGAATGGATTAAAAAAAATGTGGCATTTATACACAATGGAGTATTACTCTGCATTAAAAAATGACAAAATCTTACAATTTGCAGAGAAATGGATGGCATTAGAACGTATTATGCTACGTGAAGATAGCCAATCACTAAAAAACAAATGCCAAATGTTTTCTTTGATATAAGGAGAGTAACTAAGAACAGAGTTGGGAGGAAGAGCATGAGAAGATGATTAATATTAAACAGGGGTGAGAGGTGGGAGGGAAAAGGAAAGAGAAGGAAAATTACATAGAAATGGAAGGAAACCCTCATGGTTATACAAAATTAAATACAAGATGAAGTGAGGTGAAAGGGGACAAAAACAAGTGGAAGAAATGAATTACAATAGATGGGGTAGAGAGAGAGGATTGGAGGGGAGGGGATGGGAGATAGTAGAGGACAGGAAAGGCAGCAGAATACAACAGACACTAGTATAGCAATATGTAAAATAGTGGATGTGTAACTGATGAGATACTGCAATCTGTATACGAAGAAAAATGGAAGTTCATAACGTACTTGAATCAAAGTGTGAAATATGACATGTCAAGAACTATGTAATGTTTTGTAGAACCAACAATAAATATTAAAGGAAAAAAAACACATGGAGAACTATTTCAATGAAAAATTGACTAGGTTTATAACACCTACACTTTATCATGCAAAAGGCAAGTCCAACTATACACCATGCCTCTTCAGAAGTGCTTGTATTTCTATTCTGTTTGTTTTATTTTTCTTCATCATATTAGGATTAGTAGTCAGAGTTTGGTAGGGTATGCGTTAGTGTCAGGGATTCAGTCTTTGGAATGGAAAATTGGAAAATGAATCCAATGTGTATGCAAATATGTGCTACACAAAAATCTTCCCACTCTCATCCAGAACAATGCCTTGACGTTACCTTCACGCCAAATAAGAAACAGTTAGAGGAGAAGAGTTAGAAAATCTGTAAATACATATCTGGAATGGAAAATATTCAGGAGTTCACAAACTTGGAGGGGGTAGAGGAGTATCCCAAAGTAAGGGACAGGGTAAACACTCCACAAACATGGAGGTCTGCTGGCCTAAAGACTTCTAGAGAAACTGCCTCTGAGGATGGGCACTTGAAATATATGTTGTCAGTAGCTTTAGCTTCCTTTGTAGTGAGATCACCAAAGCTGGGTCTGCATCTATGTGACCTGGAGGACATTCTTTCTTGCTTTCCAATACACATGAGGCAGCAGTGCTGAATTCTCTCTTCGTATGTAAACTGTGGCCACTGGGGTCTAAGTGTCTCCCTGTGTGGACTGTGAAGCATTTTGTTCATCCTCCATTTTCGTAGAGTTTCCTGCTGCAGCACTGAGAGTTTGGTATTTGCCTCACAAAATACAAGGAGTTCAACTGGAACACAGTCCTGGAGGGAGTTCTGTCATTTGTGGTTTTTCAGGGTCTACAAGAGAATGCACCAACCAGGCTTCATTCCCACATAACTTGCCCCCTTCTCCATAGCAACCTGGTTCTGCACATTGCCCTGAAAACTAGCCATTTAACAAGACACCTTTACATATAAGTGTCTGGTCACTGCACCGTGTCAGTGACAAACCATTTGGAAATCAATGGCAAAACCACATGGCGCAACCACAGATGATTTATCACACACCTGCACACCACAGCTCAGGGCCCACTACTCAGGAGGGTCCAACTTAATGGCATCTCTGTTCTACACCATTTTCATAAATCCCAGTCAATCAAGGCACTGTCTGGTACACTCATGATCAGCAAGAGGTGCTGACAATTTAAGCCACAGCCTCACACAGGGCCCAGAGTCTGATTCAGACATAACCATTTCCAAAACAATTCATCAAAGAGGCACAGGTGATGCCCATTCATTTCCATTTGAAAATTGTTTTCTTCTGGCTTTATAAAGGGGTGGCCTGAGGCAAAGAGGTTCCTGACATTCAGGGCAACAGAACAATAGTTAAGCAAAAGGCCCTAAGCCAGGTTTCACCATAGAGACTTTCCTGGTCACACCAATATCTGAGTTTTCTGGTGTGCTCGCCATTCCTTTTAGCTAACTAGTACATGGCCATGTCACAGAGCTTGGAGGTGGTACATATCTTGTACAAAAAAACATGAGCCTTTCTGGAGAGTTGCCAGAATTCAGGAAGAATTCAAGAACTTAGGATGATACTAGGTGTTGCCCATGGATAAGTCAAGCCTCAGTCCATTCATTAATTGGGCAGGATGAATGCTGTGAAGCTTTCTACTAGACAGGACACACCCATTGAGCCATTTTCTTTTCTAATATCTACAACTAAGGACACAGTGGGATACACAGACATAGAAACAGTCTCCTTGTCAGATGACTTACTAGAAACAGTCCACTCCAAACCAAACAAACCTCCTTTTTTACCTATTCTCAGAATATGAGACAAATCCACAAACTGACATCCACACACACAAAGTCACCTCCTTCCCCAAGTATGTCTGTGACTATCCGGAGTGTCCTCTGACTAGTAGGCCATAGAATGTTCCCCAGAAATGGCCGGTCCTGTGTCAGATCTGGTCTCCTTGGCCAATTCTGTGAAGTTTTCAGGAGGCAGTGGTGAGCCATTTCCTGCCCTCTCAGGAAAGGACCCTCTTCAAAGCTTTCTTGGCATTTGGTCACCCTCACATCAGTAGGTACCAAGAAAGACTGACTCTTTACTTGGTAAATCCAAACAAGTGAGCCCACTTGGACTGGGACTGGTACTGGCTCTTGGTGCCTGGCTTCCTGGATCACAAAATTCAGAGAGTTCCATCACGAAAAAAGTGAGGTGAGGTCACTTTCTTCAGAAAATGAATGAGGCCACTGTCTTGGCGACCACTTTGTCCTAACAGTTGCTTCCTAGTGTCTCAGGAAAAGGAGGCTGCCTCTATTTCCTGTGACACTTTCACAAGTTAGAATGGTATAGAAACATAGGCACCTGGGAACAGCTCTCCACACATGCCTGGTTTCATACATCTTCCCTACATTAAGAATAGATAGGATGATTCAGACACATCCTTTCATCCTGATCGGGTTGTTTGCAAAGGAAGATGACTTTTGCTGTCTCAGGTCCTTCATAGCTGCCTACGTCTTCTCCAGGGATCATTTCTGCATGGATTTTGAGGTACTCAGCAGGTGGAAGATCTCCTAACTTCCTGTATTGTAATACTAACTTTGTCCCTGCTCTTCTGTAAAGTGAGATTGAGTGAACAATCTCAGTTTACAGAATGGTTAGGGTTAATAGCATGTTCGATTTGGGTTATGAATCATTTTGCTGGATGAATAATGATATTGGGAACCTGTGATATTTACAAGAACATGGAGGTGAAATATAAGTATGAAAACAGAAATCTAGGTAATATTTGAAGCCCAGAAGGACTTTGGGCCCTTGATTGGGATACTTAGCTTAAATTATGTTCTGTGTGACCTTTGCATTTTGTGTCCAGAATATTAGTGTGATAATATGTATATGTAGCTAAGGTGACATGAGTATTTCTTTCACCATTTCTGTGAGCAATATTTTGAAAACTTATAAATTAGTACTGGGGATACTATTAGGTTTACCCTGTTTTGATGAATATAGAGATGATGCATTAATAGACCATACTGTGAATAAATTATATAACTGGTTCCAAATTTAAATAATGGATTGTATTGATATCTGAAAATATATAGAAAATCTTATATTGATATACATACATTCATTCCAACCAGTTATATATCTAATTGTAATGTTAGGGTTATCATTTATCATGAATAGTGTGTGAGTTTTGCCTCAAAAATGATTATGGAATCGAAAATAATATGTTTAGAAAGAAGTCTAGTAAAAAGACCAGTCAAGAAACATGGAGGAACATATGTCTTCCGAAGGAGGAAGTGATTGAAAGTGAACCAAACGTTTATAAATTTGTGAACTTGTGAATGAAAGGAAATATCTTATGATGTCCATGAACTGAAGAAATAATAACGTACCAGGTTTGAATAAAAATGAACTTTAACAAACACAATAGAGACATTAGGAATTCTGGCAAAGTATAGTTCGCAGTGAAAGGTTAATAAAATAAGTACTTGTCACTTCCTGTTTTTCTGTATGCTTAACAAAACACTTTTGAAATATTGAGAACTGTTTGCTAATCTTATTCCCAGAATGTGCTGTCCCCAATTGCCAAACTGCAGAATGTACTCCCTCAACCGGTTGCACGCAAACCGCTCACTCGCCCGGACCCATCAATAAACTTACCCCCCTGCCCTGTCCAAGGAAAATATATAAGCTCTGCTTAAGCTGTTCTCTGGGCTCTCTGCTCTATTCAAGTGAGCTCTGAGCCCCAGCATGCTGGACCCCCAATAAACCCTTTGCTTTTGCATGAGACAGTCTCTTGGTGGTCTCTTCCCCCGATTGTCACCGGACCTTTACATATGGAGGTTCCATTGAGATCCGGCAGCGGTGGACAAGAGACCCCAACGAACTCCTCTCAGGGTAAGTAAGGTGCCTCTTTCTGGTCAGGTTTCAGGTCAGGGCTTGGCAAAATGGATGTCAATGAAGAGCGTGAGCTCTCTCCAACGATGGCTGACAGTCATGTCACAGAGCCACAGGCCAAGTCCCTGGGTGACGTCATAGAGGACTCAGAAAATTGAGGAACAATAGTCTCCATGACTCAGTGATATTTTGTTTCAGATTCGTTATTGCCAACCGATCGGGTACTGCCAACTACTAAGTCCTGGTCTCAGTGTTGGACTTCCATATCCTGTCTTTATTGTCTTGTCTTGTCTGTGTCGTGTGTTGTTGCTTTTACTGTTTGTGTATCTTTCATTATGGGACAGAGCACTTCAATGCCTCTGTCTCTGACCCTTGATCACTGCACCAAAGTTTGCTTAAGGGATCAGAATCTTTCTTTTTTAGCAAAACGCTGGACCTGGCAGACTCTCTGTGCCTCAGAATGGCTCACCATTGGATTTGGATGGACCCTAGAAGGATCTTTCTACTTCCCACTAATTTAAAAAGTCAGAGATATTGTCTTTCAGCCAGGACCACACAGATACCTGTGAAGACAGATGGCCACTGCCTACCAACCCGGGGACGAGGGGAATCAACATCAATATCAAGAAAGAGACTTGTCTACATTAGACGACATCAGGTGTCATCCATGGAACCCCGCTGAAAGGGACCATAGAAGGTGCTACTTATAACACCTACAGAAGTAAAGGTAGACAGAATCACTTCCTGGATCCATACCTCTCATCTCAAGCCTGTGCCCTGTCCAGACTCTGGCTGGAAACTGTAAAAGACAGGTAACCCTTTCAAATTGTGTATTTGCCTTGTCAATAAGGCTATAGACTCTCCCCTTGACCACCAGTAGTCCTAACCCTCATCAGCCCATTCAGCAGCAATGGCTGATCACAAATCTTACTGGACAAGAAGTATGGTCTATCTTGCATACAGCCCACTTAAGGACATGGTCGCCATCTCTCCACAGAGACATTTGTCAGCTGGCTATAGGTCTTTTCCATTGGGATATCCCTGATGAAGTGGATCCCACTAAAATTCCATTAAATCCCTTCTCTACCATAGATAATGGAAACAAATATTATGGATGTAGGGACACACGAGCCAGATGCAGTTTGGCTAGCCTAGATTACTATGTTTGCCTGGCGGACTATCAAAGCCACAAACAGTCACGGCTGTGTTGGGGGGAAGCCGACTTCTTCTGTAAGTCATGGGGATGTGAGCATTCAGGGACTGCTTGATGGAACCCAAACTCCTCATCAAATTCTGTACACAGCATTGGCCATATCCAATTAGATAACCAAAATTGATAGCCCCCAGAGGGGTCTCTAGATCCTCAAATTCTGCGTGACCTTTTTAACTTTTGCAAGTGCTCAAAAGTGTGAAAGGAGATTCCCCTATGTGGAGGCCTTTTCCCTCCTTTGCTCACATCCTGAACTATGCTTCTCCAATAGATCCTCACCCTAAGCCATCTGCTCCATACTCTCTGCTCTTACTCTCACCTAAGCAACCTGATTTCTCCCCTCCAATTACTAGATCAAAAACCCAAACCTCCGCCCATTCTATGACCATTGCCCCCTTGTTAAGGTAGCAGGTACTGAGGTACACCTTAACCCACTCACTCCTCTCTTCTCTTGTCATTGCCTGCACCAGGTCCCACCAGGTCCTCTTACTAGCTAACACAAAGCTCAAACCAGCTGAGGAGAGCCCTCAGACCCTTATCGAAGATGTAATGTAAATGGCCTTTAAAGTTGCTTTGTCATCACTGAAAACAGGTTACTAAGTATTTAAAGTCCCTCACAGGCTTTTGGGGATACTAACTCCCATCTTACCCTCTGCTCTACCTGTTGTACTGCTCAAGATTTGTTCCTAGAAAAATCCAAAACCCCTTTCCCATTATTCTTTTACATCTCTCCTACCTCATTCTCAGATCCACGGAGCTGCTCACAGCCATGCCTTCCCCGTCTTCCCCCTCTGTATCAGGCGCACAGAAATGTCTTAACTGACCTTCTCCAGAAATCTTCAACATAGCTGAATTTAGGACTTTCAGAAAAAGAGTCCCTATAAAAAATTTCTAAGTACATAAACTTCCTCTTTTCGTGTTGCCCTATTCTACTTGGCCACTGGCTAAAAAAATCAGCAATCCTAAGCTAGACACCACCTTACTAGTTTTTCACAAAATATGGGAACAAGGCCTTGGCCTTGAGCTGAGGCTTCACAGAGATGGCTACATTTGTAAGATAAAGAAGTTACCAACTGGGCTCCATGGTAACAGTTGGGAGGGGGAAAAAATAAAGGGAATATAATGCTCTCCCTCACCCAGGTGTCCTTGAAAAGTTAACTTTCCCACAACAGAGGAAAAAACAGAATACAAACTGCTTTTTGTGAACTGCTTAAGACTGTGAACTTCTGAGCCCCTTCCCTTATATGTTGGGTACAAAATTCTGAAAGTACCTAAACTTGGGGTTCCGGGGATTTAATTGATTACAACAGAAGTAATGCCCTCTGAATCTGGTTGCAAACAAATAGGACTGTTTTCCTGTCTTTGGTACTATCTTAGGTGCCTTGCCTTGTCCGTCCCTACAACAGTATAATTCTATATACTTAAAACATTGTTTAAGTTTTCATGAAGTGGTCAACAGATGTGATTAATTGTGTAGTTGTGCAAATGTTTCCCAGAGTGCTCTATCAACACAGGTTCATTTGAAGATCAAATAGGGGGGGCATAAAACCTAGTTCCACTGGGAACATATATCACTCACTTTTGCGATCCTATTAGGAATACATGTTGCTGCAAGGGTGGGCACAAGAACCACTGCCTTGGTCCATGGGACAAAACAAATGACCCAAATAGAAGCAGCTATAGACCAAAACTTAAAGATATTAGAAACCTCCATAACAGCATTGCAGGAATCTTTAACCTATCTCTCTGAAGTTGTTTTACAGAACAGTCGAGGATTGGAACTCCTCTTCATGTGAGAAGAGGGCCTTTGTTTTGCATTGATGGAGGAATGTTGTTTTTATGCCAACCATATTGGAGTTGTAAAAAAATCTATGAGTAAATTAAAAAGATGACTTGAAGAGCGTCAACGACAGAGAGAGGCCAAAAAAGGGTGTTTTGAATCTTGGTTCACAAAGTTCCCCTGGTTAACTACGCATTTATCAACCCTGGCCGGTCCAATAATAATCCTCATATTATTGCTAACTATTAAACCCTGCTTGCTCAACCATGTAATTTATTTTCTCCAAGCTCAAATTGGACAAGTTAAACTAATGGTAATACCCCACTAGCAGACATAGAATGTGACACCCCCCAATGATCATTTTTATGATTAAAAGTAGCCAGAAAAAGAAGTGTCGAATGAAAGGTTAATAAAATATGTAGTTGTCACTTCCTGTTTTTCTGTACGCTTAACAAAACACTGTTGAAATCTTGAGAAATGTTTGCCAATCTTGTTCCCAGAATGTGCTGTCCCCAACTGTCAAACTGCAGAATGTACTCCTTCACCAGGTTGCATGCAAATTGACCACTCGCCCTGACACATCAATAAACTTCCCTCCCTGCACTCGCAAGGGAAAGTATTTAACCTCTGCTTAAGCTGTTCTCAGGGCTCTCTACTCTTTTCAAGTGAACTCTGAGCCCCAGCATGCTGGACCCCCAATAAACCCTTTGCTGTTACATGAGATAGACTCTTGGTGGTCTCCTCTTCCGACACTCGACCGACCTTTACTTGGATGATTGAATGTAGAAGAGAACATCCAGTCAAAAAGGGATAGTCAGTAGGATTAGGAATATAGTCCGTAGGTTTAGGAAGAAGAGTGAGTATAGGATTTGGACCAAAAGTTCTTTAGTAATAGGGTTTCGGTTAGAGAATGAATGTAAATGTCAGCACATGTGAAGAATGAGTCACAATGATGAACTGGGGAAAATATGTAGGAAAGCAGATATCAATAGAGACATTAGGAAATCAGGCAAAGTATAAAGTGAGTGATAGGATTAGACATTATCAACAGGGTTGAGTTTCAATATATAATCTTAGGAAGAAACAAATATGTAGTCACCAATAGGATTGACATTTGAGAGTATTAGGCAACCTGGACATGAATGTTTTTAATAATACAGGTTCACTTTCTATTTAGCCTTTGGTACAATCATAAGTGTGACTTTTGCATTTTGTGTTCCGAATATTACTGTGATAAAATGTATATGTAGATCAGGTGACATGAGTATTTCTTCCACAATTTCTGGGAGCAATATTTTGAAGACGTATAAATTGAGCACTCTAGGATATGCCAACAAACAATTCTTACACAAACTTTTACCAATGTGGTTCCAAAGGTAGAGGCGCATACGCAAGGAATGCAAAGTGAACTAATTCTAACCAAAAAAAAAAGAAAAAAAAATGATACTTTATCTTCCACTTCTTGTGCCACTCCTGTTTCAAATTACTTAGTCTTGACTGCATGTCTCCTGCAGAAATAATCAAAATCTCTGGAATACGTCTTTTGTTTGTTTTGCTTTTGCGGTGCTGCAGATAGAACCCAGGGCCTCCACATGCTTCGGAAAGCACTTGACTGCTAAACTACATCCATGCTCCCCACCCCCACTACTTTTTTGTTGTTTTGAGAAAGGGTCTTAGTAGTTGGGATTTCAGGCATGCACTATTGCACCAGACTCCTGAATATATCTTGCCACTACATTTAGATGCAGAATTGGCTCAACAATAAGAAATTAAGAGGGTGTGAATAAAATAGTAATAGTGAAGAACCACTAAGAATACAGAGAAAGCACACTAAACAATACCTTTTGTTCAAATGCAATCTCTTTTAAAAGATTTTTTAAATGGATGACAATAAACTTCTGAAAAACAGACACAAATATCTTTCCTATCCTTTGCCTGAATTTCAATACTTTATATTTTATTTTAATTACAGCTTTACTGAGATACAAATTTATATACCATGCAATCTATTGTATCACATGTGTATCTATTTTATATCCAGTATGGTTATTTCAATAAAATGACACACTAACTTTTCTGAATGAGTAGAATTACTAGTTACTACTAGGGTTCAATTCCTAGCTTTGCAAAAGCAAACAAACAAACAAACAAAGTTGGCTAACGGATCATATATTCTAATATTCCTAGCATTTTTTCAGTACAAAAAACCCACATTATCCCACAAAGGGATATGAAATAGAATTATATTTTTTTCATCTGGGTATGCTAAAGACAAGTCTATTTAGAAAATCCTGTTGTTTCAAATGTTGTTGAAAATAATATAAAAATACTTTAAGAAAGAATGCAAAATAAAAAAAAATAAATTAGTATTGGGGGTACAAAGAGGTGTACCCTGTGTCTATGAATATAGAAGTAATTCATGAATTGACAATACTGTGAATAAATAATATAACTGATTCCACTTCAAATAATGGATTGATAGAATTGATATCTGAAAATATATAAGAAATCTTATATTGATATAGAATCATTCATTCCAATGAGTTATACATCTAATGGTAATATTAGGGTTATATTCTATCATGAAAGGTGTGTGAGATCTGCTTCAAAAGTGAGAATGGAAAAGGAAAATAATGTGTTTGGAAAGAAGTCTCATGAAAAGACCAGTCAAGAAACATAGAGGAATGCATGTGTTCTGAAGTAGAAAGTGATTGAAAGTGACACAAATGCAAATAATTTTGCTAACTTGTGGATGAAATACATATCCTATGATGTGAATAAACTGAAGAAATAGTAAAGTACCAGTGTTGAATAAAAATGAACGTCAAAATGTACATCATGTCCCATAGTAATCTACTTGGATTGATGTTAAACTGGGTCAGTTACTGTAGAAATATTAGGATTTGTATGCACCATTCACTGATGTTACTTGTCAGTACTAGAAAACAAATATGTATTTCAGGTGGATGAATAATTCTGAGAATAATCTTGTGAAAAGTTTATTATAAATCCACATACATGAATATGAATGAATTTAGGGTGTGTAAAAGAAGACAGAAGTATTTCATATTTTTAAAAATTTGGAGAGTATATATATATATATATATATATATATATATATATATATATACACACACACACACACACAAACAAACACATATACACACAGAGACATTGAAATGTAGCAATATATATGCCAATTGAAATTGATGTAGAAATACATATCGTCCAAAGATCCAAAAATATTTAATTTACTGAACATGGATTTGTGTATAATGTTGTTCAACTAGGAAGCTCCCCCTTAGGTTAAATTTTCAGTTCCAACAGCGTTTAGGAGGAGTGATCTCTTCTCATAATTTGTATCTGCCAAGTCAGCCACCTCACAAGAATGTACATTTGATACCAGGTAGGATTCTATATGTGCATATAAAAATGCATGTGCTGAATAGGCTACAGACAAACGGAGACAGGAATTCAAATACTTGTTAAATTTAAAAACACATGGACAACTATGTCAACAAAATATTGATTAGATTTATAACTCCTACACTATATAATGCAAAAGGCAAGTTCAACTATACACCATGCCTCCTCTGAACTTCTTGGATTTCTATTCTGTTTGGGTTATTGTTCTCCATCATATTAGGATTAGTAGTCAGATTCTAGTAGGTTATGGGTTATGTCAGGAATTCAGTATTTCGAATGGAAATTTGGAAAATGAATCCAATGTGTATGCAAATATGTGCTACAAAAAAATCTTCCAACTCTCATCCACAACAATGCCTTGAAATTACCTTCACCCCAAATAAGACACAATTAGAAGAGAAGAGGTAGAAAATTTGTGAATATATATCTGTAGTGGAATATGCTCAGGAGTTCACAATTTTGGAGGTTGTAGAGCAGTTTCCAAAAGTAAGGGACAGGGTAAACACTCCACAAACATGGAGCTCTGTTGGCCAAAAGATTTCTTGAGAAACTGCCTCTGAGGGTGGGCACTTGAAATATATGTGTTTGTCAGAAGCTTTAGCTTCCTTTCTAGTGAGACCATCAAAGCTGGGTCTGTATCTATGTGACATGAAGATCTTGGTTTCTTATTTTCCAATGATCCTGAGGCAGCAGTGCTGATTTCTCTCTTTGTATGTAAACTGTGGCCACTGGGGGCTAAGTGTCACCCCATGTGGACTCTGAAGCCATTTGTTCATCCTCCAACTTTTGTGGTGTTTCTTGCTGCTGAACTGGGACATTGGTATTTGCTTCACGAAATACAATGAGTTCAACTGGAACACAGTGCTGGAGGAAGTTCTGTCACGTGTTGTGGGTCACGTTCTGCAGGAGAATGTACCAACCAGGCTTCAATACCAGATAGCTTGTCCCCTTAACCTCAGCAACCTGATTCTTAACATTACCCTGAAACCTCTCCATATACAAGATGCCTTTACATAGAAGGGTCTGCTGGCTGCACCATGTCAGTCACAAGCCATTTGGAAGTCAATAGCAGATCCACATGGTCCCACCACAGATATTTTATCACACACTACTGCTCTAGGTCCACTACTCAGCAGGCTCCAACTTATTGGCATCGCTGTTCTAGATAATTTTTATGAAACTCAGTCAATAAAGGCCCTGGCTAGTATACTCATGATCAGCAACAGACCATTTAAGAGTTCTCCAGTGCCACCTGTTAATGGCCTCCACAGGGCTTTGAAGAACTCATTTGACCCAAAGAATGCCTAATCTCACTTGATGGAGGTCAGGAACCTTACAGAGGAAGGCAAGAGACTTCATCCACAATTACTGATCTTTTTGCCATTTTGGTTTTGAATGCACACATGGGATCTTTCTTTAGATCCATCAGGTGCTGAGAATCTAAGCTATAGCCTCACATAGGACCAAGAGGCTGATTCAGACGCATCCCTTTCCAAAGCAATTAAGCACAGAGCCACAGTTGATGCCCATTTATTTCCATTTGAAAACTGTTTTCTTCAGGATTCACAAAGGGATGGCCTGAGGCAAAGACTTTCCTGACATTCAGGGCAACAGAACAATAGCAAAAGGCCCAAAGCAGGGTTTATCCACTGAGACTTTCCTGGACACACTGATATTAGAGTTTTCTGAGATGCTCGCCATTCCCTTCATCTATCTTGTACATGGCCATGTCACTCAGATTGGAGGTGGTACATATCTTGGACACAAAACAATGAGCCTATTCTTGAGAGTGACCAGAATTGAGGAAGAAATCAGGAACTTAGGAAGATTGCAGGTGTTGCCCATCCATAAGGCAAGGGGCAGTCCACTCCTAAATTGGGCAGGATGAATGCTGGGAAGATTTCTACTAGACAGGACACATTGATGCATTCTTTTTTCTAAGGTCTACAACCACGAACACAGTGGGTTACAAAGACATGCAAAAAATCGCCTTGTCAAACGACTTACTAGAAGCAGTCCACTCCAAACCAAACAAACCGCCTTTCCTACCTATTCTCATAAGAAGAGACTAAACCACAAAATCACACACACACGCGCAAACGCACCTCCTTCATTCAAGTAGGTCTGTGACTATCTGGAGTGTCCTCTGACTGGTGGGCCATACTATGTTCCCCCAAAAGGCCTGTCCTGTCTCAGATCTGGTCGCGGTGAACCACTACCTGCTTTCTCAGGAAAGGCCCCTCTCCAGAGCTCTCCTGGCATTTGAAATCCTCATATCAGTAGGTACCAAGGAATACTTAGTCTATCCTTGGTTTTTCCAAACAATGGAGCCCACTGGGACTGGAACTGTGACAAGGTCTTGGTATTCTCTGTCTTCCTGGAGCCCAAGGTCAGGGAGTTTCTTCACCAAGGAAGTGAGGTAGGTCGCTTCATTCAGGAACTGAGTGAGTTTACTGCCTTTGCAACCACTTTGTCCTAACAGGTGATTGCAAGGTTCCCATGAGGTGGAGGCTGCCCCTACTTCCTGAGACAGTTTCAACTGTTAGAATGGTATATCAACCATAGGAATCCGGGAACAGCTCTCCACACAGGCCTGGTTTGGTCCCTCTTCTCTACATTAAGAAAAGAGAGGCTGATTCAGACACAATGCTTCATCCTGAGTACGTTGTTTGCCATGGAAGATGACTTTTGCTCTCTCAGGTCCTTCATAGCTGCCTATGTCTTCTCCAGGGATCATTTCTGCTTAAAACTTTGAGGATCTCAGCATCTGGAAGATCCCCTACATTCCTGTATTGTAAGACCAACTCTGTCGCTGCTCTTCTGTAAAGTTAGATTGAGGGAACAGTGTTTGGTTAGGCTTAATGACAGGTTCGATTTGGATTAAGAATCATTCTGAGCGATGAATAATGGTATTGGGAATGTGCGATATTTACAGGAATATTTAGGTGAAATATAAGTATGAAAACAGAAATCTAGGTAAAATTTGAAGCCCAGAAGGGCATTGGGCCTTTAATTGGGATACTTAGCTTTGACTTACGTTCTGCACAGATGTCTTAAATAAATCCATATACAATGTCATAGGACCTTGTACCTTGGATGATTGAATGTCACGAGAATATCCAGTCAAAAAGCTATAGTCGGTAGGATTAGGAAAAGTGTCGGTAGGTTTAGAAAGAATAGTGATTATAGGTTTTGGAGGAAATGTTTTTAGCAATTGGGTTTCGGTTAGAAAGTGAATTTAAATGTCAGCACATGTGAAGAGTCAGTCAAAATGATAAACTGGGAAAATATTTAGGAAAGCAGAAATCAATAGAGACATTAGGATATCAGGCAAAGTATAAAGTGAGTGATAGGATTACACATTTTCAACAGGCTTGAGGTTGAATATATAATCTTAGGAGGAAACAAATATATAGTCACCAATAGGATTGACATTTGAGAGCGGTAGCAACCTGGACAGGAATATTTTTAGTAATCCATGCTCACTTTTCATTTAGGTTTTGGTACAATCATAACTGTGACCTTTGCATTTTGTTTCCAGAATATTACTGTGATAACATGTACATGTAGATCAGGTGACATGAGTATTTCTTCCACCATTTCTGGGAGCAATATTGTGAAGACGTATAAGTTAGTACTGGGGGTACAAATAGGTGTACCCTGTGTCTATGAATATAGAGATAATGCATGAATAGACCATACTGTGAATAAATAGTATTACTGGTTCCAACTTTGAATAATGGATTGAATTGATAAATGAAAACATAGAGGAAATCTTATATTGATATATATACATTCATTAAAACCAAATATACATCTAATGGTAATATTAGGGTTATGGTTCATCATGAAGAGTGTGTGAGTTTTGCTTCAAAAATGATTAAGGAAATCGAAAAAGAAACCTCATGAAAAGATCAGTCAAGAAACATGGAGTTATACATGTGTTCTGAAGCAGGAAGTGATTGAAAATGAAACAAATGCCTATTAATTTTCGAATTTCTAGATGAAATATATATTTTATGATGTGCATAAACGGAAGAAATTGCAATGTACCAGTGTTGAATAAAAATGAATTTCAAAATACACATCATGTCCCATAGAAATCTATTTGCATTGATGTTAAACTGGGTAAGTTACTGCAGAAATACAAGGATTTGTATGCACCATTCACTGAAGATAGTTCTCAGTACGAGGAAACAAATATGTTTTTCAGGTGTGTGAATATTCCTGGGAATAATCTAGTGAAAAGTTGATTAAAAATCCACATACATGAATATGAATTATTTTAGGGAGTGTATAATAAGACACATATTTCATATTTTGAAAAATCTGGAGAGTATGTATACACACACACACACAAACAGACTTTAAAAAGTAGGAATATATATGCCAATTGAAATTCACCATGAAATATATATCATCCACAGATCAGAAATATTTATTTTACTGAACATGGGTTTTTGTGTAAAGTTGTTCAACCAGGAAGCTCACCCATTGGTTGAATTTTCAGTTCCAGCATCATTTAGGAAGAGTGAACTATTCTAACAATTTGTATCTGCCAAGTGAGCCATCTCACAAGAATGTACGTGTGATTCCAGGTAGGATTCTATATGTGCATATAAAATTACATGTGCTGAATAGGCTGCAGAGAAAGGGAGTCAGGTATTCACATATTTGTTAACTTTAGAAATACATGGAGAAATATTTCAACAGAAAATTGACTAGATTTATAACTCCTACCCTATATAATGTAAAAGGCAAGTCCCACTATACAACATGCATCCTCTGAACTGCTTATATTTCTATTCTGTTTGGGTTTTTATTCTCCATCATATTAGGATTAGTAGTCAGAGTCTAGTAATGTAGTGGTTAGTGTCATGGATTCAGTATTTCTAATGGAAATATGGAAAATGAATCCAATGTGTATGTAAATATATGCTACACAAAAATCTTCCCACTCTCATCCAGAAAAATGCCTTGACATTACCTTCGCACCAAGAAAGACACAATTAGAGGAGAAGAATTAGAAAATGTGTGAATACATATATTCAATGAAAAATCCTCAGAAATTCACAACCTTGGAGGTGGTAGAGGAGTTTCCAAAAGTAAGGGACAGGATAAACACTCCACAAACATGGAGCTCTGCTGGCCTAAAGACTTCTTGAGAAATGCCTCTGAGTTTGGGCACTTGAAATATATGTTGTTTTCAGTAGCTTTAGCTTCTTTCTAGTGAGACCATCAAAGCTGGGTCTGCATCTATGTGACCTGGAGGACATGGCATCTTATTTTTCAATGAACATAAGGCAGCAGTGCTGGTTTCTCTCTTTGCAGGTAAACTGTGGCCACTGGGGGCTAAGTGTCTCCCCGTTTGGACTGTGAAGCAATTTGGTCATGATCCACTTTTCGTTGTGTTTCTTGCTGCTGCACTGGGAGTTTGGTGTTTGCTTCATGAAATACAAGGAGTTTATCTGGGACACAGTGCTGGAGGGAGTTCTGTCACGTGTGGTGGGTCAGTGTCTGCAGGAGAATGCACCAACCAGGCTTCTATCCAGATAGCTTTCCCCCTTGACCATAGCAACCTGATTCTGAACATTGCCCTGAAACCTCTGCATATAACAAGATGCCTTTACATAGAAGGGTCTGCTGCCTGCACCATGTCAGTCACAAGGCATTTGGAATCCAATGCTAGATCCTCATGGCCGTACCACTGATGTTTTATCACACACCTGCCCACCACTGCTCTAGGTCCACTTCTCAGCAGACTCCAACTTACTGGCATCTGTGTTCTACACCATGTTAAAGAAACCCAGTCAATCTAGGCACTCTCTGGTATACTCATGATCAGCAACAGGATATCCAAAGGTTCTCCAGTGCCACCTGGTCATGGTAATTTTAAAAACTTCATGATATTTATGTAACCATTTTCAATGATGAAGTTGGAGGCATTGTGTGTTTCAATTATTCAGAAACCATTAAATGGTGAGGAATCTCATTTTAATGAAAGCTCTGGAGAACTCTCACAGGCAAGGCTTCCCAAATAATGGCCAAAACGTCACTTGAAGCCAGGCCCATTGAGGTCTAAAATGTGAGGTCCATGTGTGTTTTGACTCTCAATTGTGGCTGCCAAGTCTTTCAGAATAAAATTATGTGATTCTCTGGCTGAGAGTCCCAGTGAACTGTGGAAAGTCCCCCTGGGACTAGATCACAGCTTCCAATGGCGACTCTCATGCGTTGCCTCCGAAAATCTTAACACAATTCATGGCAATTCTTCTCTGAGTTCAGTTCAAGAACTGAGTCTCTAAGGGGAATCACACCAGAATTCAACCCAGGTTGAACCAGTAATCTCTCACAATTAAAACCTAAACACTCCCACATGACCCTCATCTTCTTCCATATAGACACTCATCATAAACTCTGGCTGGAGGTTTCCATGAGGACACAGCCCAAGACAGTGTCCAAAATAAGCTTCCTTGTCCCTCATTTGCCTAAAGTCACGTTTGCCTGGACACCCTTCCTATGAACCAGGAGTGATCAAATAGGCCTGACATTTATACTGCTCCACTTCTCCAATTTGAGGCCTACTGACTGAGGGGTTTAAATTCTTTTTGGGAATTGGACGCATGAGAAAACACAAGAACTATGGGCAAGCCACTGCAGAGCTTTGAAGAACCCATTTGACACAAAGGATCCCTATTCTTCCTTGATGGAAGTAAGTGCCCTACCAGAGGAAGGCAAGAGACTTCATCCACAATGACTCTACTTTTAGCCATTTTGGTTTTGGATGCACATATGGAATCTTTCTTTAGATCCATAAGGTGCATAGAATCTAAGCCACAGCCTCACACAGGGCCAAGAGGCTGATTCAGACACATCCCTTTCCAAAGCAATTAAGCAAAGAGCCACAGGAGATGCACATTTATTTCCAAATGAAAAGTCTTTTGTTAAGGCTTCCAAAAGTTTTGGCCTGAGGAAAACACCTTCCTGACATTCAGGGCAACAGAAAAATATGTATGCATAAGGCCCAAAGCAGGGTTTCTCCACTGAGATATTCCTGGTCACACTGCTATCTGAGTTTTCTGAGATGCTCGGCCATTCCATTCAGCTATCCAGTACATGGCCATTTCACAGACCTTGGAGGTGGTATATATCTTGGACACACAACCATGAGTCTATTCTTGAGAGTGACCAGAATTGAGTAAGAAATCAGGAACTTAGGAAGATTGCAGGTGTTGCCCATCCATAAGGCAAGCCGCAGTCCATTCATAAATTGGGCAGGATGAATGCTGGGAAGCTTTCTACTAGACAGGACACATCCATTGATGCATTCTCTTTTCTAATGTCTACAACCACTAACACAGTGGGATACACAGACATAGAAAAACTCGCATTGTCAAAGGACTTAGAAGAATCAGATAATTCCAAACCAAACAAACCTCCTTTCCTACCTATTCTGAGAACATGAGACAAAACCACAAACCCCACCCGAACTCACAAATTCAACTTCTTCCCCCAAGTAGGTCTGTGACTATCCGGAATGTCCTCTGACTTGTGGGCCATACTGTGTTCTCCCGAAATGGCCTGTCCTGCCTCAGATCTGGTCACCTTGGCCAACTCTGTGAAGTTGTCAGGAGCCAGTGTTGAGCCACTACCTGCTTTCTCAGGAAAGGCCCCTCTTCAAAGCACTCCTGGCATTTGGCCATCCTCACATCAGTAGGTACCAAGAATGACTGACGCTGTCCTTGGTAAATCCAACAAGTGAGCCCACTGGAACTGTGACTGGGACTGGCTCTGGGTGCCTGGCTACTTGGATCACAAGTTCAGAGAGTTCCATCACCAAGGAAGTTAGGAAGGTCATTTCTTCGGGAACTGAATGAGGTCACTGCCGTGGCAACCACTTTGTCCTAACACTTGCTTCCAAGGGCCCCATGAGATGGAGGCTGCCCTAATTCCTGAGACACTTTCAAAAGTTAGAATGGTATACCAACCATAGGTACCCAGGAACAGCTCTCCACACAGGCCCGGTTTGCTCCATCTCCTCTACGTTAAGGATAGAGAGTCTGATTCAGACTCAACCCTTCATCCTGACCAGGTTGTTTTCCATGGAAGATTACTTTTGCTCTCTCCGGTCCTTCATAGCTGCCTACATCTTCTCCAGGGATAATTTCTGCATTGACCTTTGAGGTTTTCAGCAGGTTGAAGATCCCCTACATTCCTGTATTGTAAGAACAAATCTGTCCCTGCTCTTCTGAATACTTAAATTGATGGAACAATGTATGGTTAGTGTTATTAACATGTTCAATTAAAACCAAAACACTACCACATGGCCCTTATATTCTTCCATATAGACACTCATCATTATGTCTGGCTGGAGGTTTCCACAAGGGGCGAAGCCCAAGACAGTGTCCAAAATAAGTTCCCTTGCCCCTCATTTGCCTAAAGTCTGGGTTTCCTGGACACCCTTCCTGTGAACCAGGATTGATCAAATAGGCCTGCCATTAATAATGCTCTTTTTCTCCTTTTTGAGGCCTACTGAACGTGAGGTATAGATTCTTTATGTGATTTGGAGTCATGTGAAACCCAAGCACCTTTTCTCGTCTTTGAAGAACTCATTAGACCCAAAGGATCCCTATTCGTACTTGATGGAGGTGAGGAGCCTAACAGAGGAAGCAAGAGACTTCATCCACAATGTCTGATCTTTTTGCCATTTTGGTTTTGGATGCACACATGGGATCTTTCTTTAGATCCATCAGGTGCTGAGATTCTAAGCCACAGCCTCACACAGAGCCGAGAGGATGATTTAGACACATCCTTTTCTAAAGCAATTAATCTAAGAGCCACGGGTGATGCTCATTCATTTCCATTTGAAATCAGTTTCTTCAGGCTTCACAAACTGGTGGTCTGAGGCAAAGACCTACCTGACATTCAGGTCAACAGAACAGTAGGTAAGCAAAAGGCACAAATCAGGGTTTCTCTACTGAGACTTTACTGGTCACACTGATATCTGAGTTTTCTGAGATCCTCCCCATTCATTTCAGGTATCCAGTAAATGGCCATGTCACAGAGCTCGGAGGTGGTACATATCTTGGACAAAAAAAAATGAGCCTATTCTGGAGAATGGCCAGAATTCAGGAAGAAAACAGGAACTAACGAAAATAGTAGGTGTTGCCCATCGATAAGGCAAGCAACAGTCCATTCATAAATTGGGCAGGATGTGTGCTGGAATGCTTTCTACTTGTCAGGACACATGCATTGATGCATTCACTTTTCTCATATCTTCAACCACCGACAAAGTGGGATACACAGACATAGAATCACTCACCATGTCAAATGACTTATTAAAAACAGTCCACTCCAAACCAAACAAACTGCCTTTCCTACCTATTCTCGGAACATGAGACAAAACCATAAACTCACATCTACACCCACAAAGGCATATCTTTTACCCACAAAGGTCTGTGAGTAACCAGAGTGTCCTCAGACTGATAGGCCATACTATGTTCCCCCGAAATGGCCTGTCCTGTCTCAGATCTGATCTCCTTTAACAACTCTCTAAAGTTTTCAGGAGCCATCGGTGAGTCACTACCTGCTTTCTCAGGAAAGGCCCCTCTTCAGAGCTTTCCTGGCATTTAGTGATCCACAAGAAAGACTGACTCTGTCCTTGGTAAATCCAAACAAGTGAACCCACTGGGAAAGGGACTGGGACTGGCTCTTGGTGCCTGGCTTCCTGGATCCCAAGTTCAGAGGGTTCCATCACCAAGGAAGTGAGGTAGGTCACTTCCTTCAGGAACTGAATGAGGTCACTGCCTTGGCAACCACTTTGTTCTAACATTTGCTTCCAATGGCTCCATGACATGGAGGCTGCCCCTACTTCCTGTGTCACATTCACAAGTTAGAATGGTATACCAACCATAGGCACCCGGGAACAGTCAGAGTCTACTAGGGTATGGCTTACTGTCAGGAATTCAGTATTTCAAATAGGAAATAGGAAAATGAATCTAATGTGTATACAAATATATGCTAGACAAAAATCTTCCCACTGTCCTCCACAACAATGCCTTGATATTTCCTTCACCACAAGTAAGACACAATTAGTGGAGAATAGTTTGAAAATCTGTGAATATATATCTGGAAAAAAAATGAATGGAGTTCACAACCTTGGAGGTGGTAGAGGAATTTCCAAATGTAAAAGAAAGGATAAACACTCCACAAACATGGAGCTCTGGTGGCCTAATAAATTTTTGAGAAACTGCCTCTGAGTTTGGGCCCTTGAAATATTTGTTGTTGTCAGGAGCTTTAGCTTCCTTTGTAGTGAGACCATCAAATCTGGGTCAGCATCTATGTGACCTGGATGACATGGTTCCTTATTTTCTATTGAACATGAGGCAGCAGTTCTGAATTCTCTCTTTGTAGGTAAACTGAGGCCACTGGGGTCTAAGTGTCTAACCGTGTGGTCTGTGAAGCCATTTGGTCATACTCGAATTTTTGTGGTGTTATTTAATGCAGTACTCTGAGTTTGGTATTGGCTTCATGAAGTACAAGGAGATAAACTGGGACACAGTCCTAGAGGGAGTACTCTCATGTGTGGTGAGTGAGGGTCTGCAGGAGAATGCACCAACCAGGCTTCTATCCCAAAAAGCTTGCACCCATGTCCATAGCAACCTGATTCTGAACATTGCCATGAAACCTCTCCATATAACAAGATCCCTTTATTTGTAAGGGTCTGCTTGCTGCACCATGTCAGTCACAATCCATTTGGAAGCCAAGGGAAGATCCATGTGGCCCCACGACAGATGTTTTATCATACACCTGCCAACCACTGCTCTAGGCCCACTACTCAGCAGGCTCCAACTTTCTGGCAACTCTGTTCTACAACATTTTCATGAAACCCAGTCAATCAGGGCACTGTCTGGTATACTCGTGATCAGCAACAGACATCCAAAGATTTTCTAGTGCCACCTGTTCATAGGAATATCAAAAATTTTATGGTGTTTATCTAGCCAATTTTCAAGGATGAAGTTGGAGGCACTGTGGGTTTCAATTCATTCAGGAACAATGAAATAGTGAGGAAGCTCATTTCAATGAAAGCTCGGGACAACTCTCACAGGCAAGGCTTCCCAAGGAGTGGCCAAAAGGTCACATGAAGCCAGGCCCATTGAGGTTTACAATTGAGGTCCATGTGTGTTTTGACTCTCAACTATGGCTGCTAAGTCTTTCTGAATAAAGTCATGTGATATCCTGGCTGAGAATCCCAGTGCTCTTTGGAAAGCCAACCTGGGCCTAGATCTCAGTCTCCAAGGGCAACTCTCATGTGTGGCCTCCTAAATTCCAAACACAATTCATGCCAATACATCGCTGAGATCTGTTCCAGAACTCAGTCTCTAAAGGGAATCACACAAGAGTTAAAGCCCAGGTTGACCCTGGAATCTTTTCCAACCGTAACACAAATGACCACAATTAAACCAAAACACTCCAACATGGCCCTCATCTTCTTCCATATAGACAGTCATAATAAACTCTGGTTGGAGGTTTCCATGAGGGGCGCAGCCCAAGACAGTGTTCAAAATAAGCTCACTTGCCACTCATTTGCCTAAAGTCAGGGTGGCATGGAAACCCTTCCTGTGAACGAGGGGTGATCAAATAGGCCTGCCATTAATAGTGCTCTACTTCTCCAATTTGAGGCCTACTCTCTGTGGGGTATAGATTCTTTATGAGAATTGGGGTCATGAGAAAACCCAAGCACCTATGGGCTACCCTCTGAAGGGATTTGAAGAACCCATTTGAGTGAACCAAGGAGTTGGATCAAAAGACTTTAGATATAGGGTTTTGGTTAGAGAGTGAATGTAAATTTCAGCATATGTCAAGAGTCAGCCACAGTGATGAACTGGGGAAAATGTGTAGGAAAGCAGATATCAATAGAGATATTAGGAAACCAGGCAAAGTACAAAGAGAGTGATAGGATAAGACATTTTTAACAGGGTTGAGTTTGAATATACAATCTTAGGAAGAAACAAATATGTAGTCACCAATAGGAATGATATTCGAGATCATTCTTGAATCAGGACATGGATGTTGTTAGTAATACATGCTCACTTTCAATATAGGCTTTGGTACAATCATAAGTGTGACACTTGCATTTTTTGTCAGGAATATTACTGTGATGAAATGCATATGTATATCAGGTGACTAGAATATTTCTTCCACCATTTTTGAAAGCAATATTTTAAAGGCTTATAAATTAGTATTGGGGATACAAATAGGTATACCCTGGGTCTATGAATATAGAGATGATTCTTTAATAGACCATACTGTGAATAAATAATATAACTGGTTCAAAATTTAAATAATGGATTGAATTGATATCTGAAAATATACAAGAAATCTTACATTGATATACATACATTCATTCCGAACAGTTATACATCTAATGATAATATTAGTGTTACGGTTTATTATGAAGAGTGTGTGAGTTTTGTTTCAAAAGTGATTATGGAAATCGAAAATAATGTGTTTGGAAAGAATCTCATGAAAAGAACAGTCAAGAAACATGGAGGAATACATGTCTTCTCAAGTAGGAAGTGATTGAAATTGAACCAAATGCCTATAAATTTGTAAAATTGTGGATGAAATGATATATCCTATATTGCCCATAAACTGCAGAAATAGTAATGTACCAGTGTTGAATAAAAATGAACTTCAAAATACACATCATGTCCCATAGGTGTCTACTTGCATTGATGTTAAACTGGGTGAGTCACTGTAGAAATATTAGGATTTCTTAGCACCATTCCCTGAAGTTAGTTTTCAGTACTAGGAAACAAATATGTATTTCAGTGGATGTATATTTCTAAGAATAATCTTGTGAAAAATTGATTATATATCCCCATAGAGGAACATGAATGAATTTAGGCAGTGTATAGTAAGACACTTATATTTCATATTTTGAAAATCTGGAGACTATATATATATAGACACAAACACACACACATTATAATGTAGCAATATATATGCCAATTGAAATTCATCATGAAAAATAACTCATCTGCATATCAAAAAATATTCATTATACTGAACATGGATTATGTATAATGTTGTTCATCTAGGAAGGTCACCCATGGGTTGAATTTTTAGTTCCAACAGCCTTTAGGAGAAGTGATCTCTTCTCACAATTTGTATCTGCCAAGTCAGCCACCTCACAAGAATGTACGTGTGAAACCAGGTAGGATTCTATTTGTGCATATAAAAATACATGTGCTTAATAGGCTAAAGAGAAAGAGGGACAGAAATTCACATATTTCTTAACTTTAAAAACACATGGAGAATTATTTCAACAAATAATTGACTAGATTTATAACTCCTACCTTATATCATGCAAAAGGCAAGTACAACTACACACCATGCCTCTTCTGAACTGCTTGTATTTCTATTCTGTTTTGGTTATTTTTCTCATCATATTAGTATTAGTAGTCAGAGTCTATAAGGGTATGGGCTAGTGTCAAGGATTCAGTATTTCGAATGAAAAATTGAAAAATGAATCCAATGTGTATGCAAATATGTGCTACAAAAAAATCTTCCTTCTCTCATATAGAAGAATGACTTGACATTACCATTGCCCCAAGTAAGTCACAATTAGAGGAGAAGAGTTAGAAAATCTGTAAATATATATCTGCAACGAAAATGCTCAGGAGTGCACAACCTTGGAGGTGGTAGAGGAGTTTCCAAAAGTAAGTGACATGGGAAATACTCCACAGACATGAAGATCTGCTGGCCTAAACACTTCTTGAGAAACTGCCTTTGAGGTTGGGCACTTGAAATATATGTTGTTTTCAGGAGCTTTCGCTTCCTTTATAGTGAGACCATCTAAGCTGGGTCTGCATCTATGTGACCTGGAGGACATGGCATCTTATTTTCAAATGAACATGAGGCAGCAATGCTGAATTCTCTCTTTGTAGGTAAACTATTGCCACTGGGGGCTAAGTGTCTCCCCGTGTGGACTGTGAAACCATTTGGTCATCTTCCACTTTTCGTGGTGTTTCTTGCTGCTGCACTGGTAGTTTGGTATTGGCATCACGAAATACAAGGAGTTCAACTGGGACACAGTGCTGGAGGGAGTTCTGTCACGTGTGGTACGTGTACCCTAGTCTACTGTAGAATGCACCAACCAGGCTTCTATCCCATTAGCTTGCCCCCTTGATCATAGCAACCTGATTCTAAACATTACTCTGAAACTTCTCCATATAACAAGATGCCTTTATATACAATGGTCTGATGGCTGCACCATGTCTGTCTCAAGACAATTGAAAGTCAATGGCAGATCCACATGGCCCCACCACAGATGTTTTATCACACACCTTCCCACCACTGCTCTAGGCCCACTACTCTGCAGTCTCCAACTTTCTGGCATCTCTGTTCTAAACATTTTCATGAAGCCCAGTCAATCAAGGCACTGTCTGGTATACTCATGATCAGCAAAAGTACATCAAAAGGTTCTCCAGTGCCATCTGGTCATGAAAATTTCTAAACATTCATGGTATTGATCTAGACAAATTTCAAGGATGAAGGTGGAGGCACTGTGGGTTTCAATTCATTCAGGGACCATTAACTGTTGAGGAAGCTCATTTCAATGAAAGATCTGGAGAACACTCACAGGCAAGGCTTCCCAAAGAGTGGCAAAAAGGTCACATGAAGCCAGGCCCATTGAGGTCTACAATGTGAGGTCCATGTGTGTTTTGACTCTCAACTATGGGTGCCAAGTCTTTCAGAATAAAATCATGTGATATCCTAGCTGAGATTCTCAGTACTCTTGGGAAAGCCACCCTGGGCCTAGATCTCAGTTTCAAAGGGCGACTCTCATGTGTGGCCTCCTAAAATCGCAACACAATTCATGGCAATACTTATCTGAGGTCAGTTCCAGAACTCATTCTCTAAGGGGAATCACACCAGTGTTCAAGCCCAGTTGGACCCAGTCATCTCTTCCATCTGCCACACAAATGACCACAATTAAAACCAAAACACTCCCACATTGTCCTCATCTTCTTCCACATAGACACTCCTCATAACCTCTGGCTGGAGTTTTTCATGAGGGGCACAGCCCAAGACAGTGGCCCAAATAAGCTTTCTTGCCCCTCATTTGCCTAAAGTCAGGGTGGCCTGGACACCCTTCCTGTGAACCAGGAGTGATTAAATAGGCCTGCCATTAATACTGCTCCACTTCTCCACTTTGAGGCCTTCTTACTGTGGGGTTTAGTTTCTTCTTTTTTTAAAAAAAAATGAAATTTAATTGGAAAGTTAAAAAAAAAATTGTATTGCAGAATATTAAATTTCTTATGCAAAAGCCTTTATCTTGTTTGTGAGGGAAACCTTGATGCCTTGCCAATCTGGTTATATGGAGACACTGAAAATTTTCTGTTACATACTACATGGATGAATGGCTACAGCACATCGTTTTTTCAAACTGAAAGGCAGATAACAGCAAGTAAGATAACAAATAAAAGCCAATTTTATTAAAAAATAAAGTTGTAAAATGTCTCAAATATTGGAAATTAAATTCCTTTTTTTTTCTTTTTTTTGGTTGTTCAAAAGCTCATGCTATATCATCTTTCATACATTTGACTCATTTGGGTTATGAACTCCCATTTTTACCCCAATACAAATCGCAGAATCACATCAGTTACACACTCACGTTTTTACATAATGGCATATTAGTGATTGTTGTATTCTGCTACCTTTCCTATCCCCTACTATCCCCCTCCCCTCCCCAACCATCTACCCTCTATACCTCATCTGCTATTGTTCAATTCTCTCCCTTGTTTCCCCCCCTTTCCCCTCACAACCTCTTATATGGAATTTTGTGTAACATTAAGTGTCTCCTACCATTTCCATATGCTTTCCATTCTCTCTCCCTTTCTCTCCCCCCACTCATCTCCATTTAGTGTTAATATTTTCCTCATGCTCTTCTTCCCTGTTCTGTTCTTATTTGCTCTCTTTATATCAAAGAAAACATTTGGCATTTGTTTTTTAAGGATTGGCTAGCTTTGCTTAGCATTATATGTTCTAATGCCATCCATTTCCCTTCAAATTCAATGATTTTTGTCATTTTTTAACGCTGCATAATACTCCATTGTGTATAGATGCCCCTTTTTTATCCATTCGCCTATTGAAGGTCATCTAGTTTGGTTCCACAGTTTAGCTATTATGAATTGTGCCGCTATGATCAGTGATGTGGCAGTATCCCTATAGTGCGCTCTTTTAAGATCCTCAGGGAATAGTCCGAGAAGTGAGATAGCTGGGTCAAATGGTGGATCCTTTCCCTGCTTTCCCAGGTATCTCCATACTGGTTTCCAAATTGGCCTCAACATTTTCCAGTCCCACCAGCAGTGTACAAGTGTACCCTTTTCCCCACATCCTCGCCAACACTTATTGTTGTTTGATTTCATAATGGCTGCCAATCTTACTGGAGTGAGATGGTATCTTAGGGTGGTTTTGACTTGAATTTCCCTAACTGCTAGAGATGGTGGGCATTTTTTCATGTTCTTGTTGATGGATTGTATGTCCTCCTCTGTGAAGTTTCTGTTCAGGTCCTTGGCCCATTTGTGGATTGGTTTATTTGTTATCTTATTGTTTAATTTTTGAGTTCTTTGTATATTCTAGATATTAGGGCTCTATCTGAAGTGTGAGGGGTAAAAATTTGTTCCCAAGATGTAGGCTCTCTATTTACCTCTCTTATTGTTTCTCTTGTTTCGAAAAAAACTTTTTAGTTTAAGTAAGTCCCATTTGTTGATTCTTGTTATTAACTCTTGTGCTATGGCTGTCCTATTAAGGAATTTGGAGCCCAACCCCACAGTATGTACATCGTAGCCAAATTTTTCTTCTATTAGATGCAGTGTCTCTGATTTTATATCTTGCTCCTTGATCCATTTAGAGTTAACTTTTGTGCATGGCGAGAGAAAGGGATTCATTTTCATTTTGTTGCATATGGATTTCCAATTTTCCCTGGACCACTTGTTGAAGATGCTATCCTTCCTCCATTGCATGCTTTTAGGCCCTTTTTCAAATATAAGAAAGTTGTACTTTTGTGGATTGGTTTCTGTGTCCTCTATTCTGTACCATTGGTCCAGCTGACTTTTGTGATACCAGTACCACGCTGTTTTTGTTACTATTGCTTTGTAGTACAGTTTGAACTCTGTTATCGCTATACATCCTGATTCACACTTCCTGCTTAGAATTGCTATTGCTATTCTGTGTCTATTGTTTTTCCATATGAAATTCATGATTGCTTTATATATTTCTACAAGAAATGCCATTGGGATTTTGATTGGCATTGCATTAAATCTGTAGAGAACTTTGGGTAATATCGCAATTTTGATGATGTTAGTTCTGCCTATACATGAACAGGGTACATTTTTCCATCTTCTAACATCTTCTTCTATCTCTTTCTTTAGAGTTATGTAACTTTCATTGTATAAATCTTTCACCTCTTTTTTTAGGTTGATTCCCAAGTATCTTATTTTCTATGAGGATATTGTGAATGGAGTGGTTTTCCTCATTTCAATTTCAGAAGTTTTGTTGCTGATATACAGGAATGCCTTTGATTTTTTCTTGTTGATTTTATATACTGGCACTTTGCTGAATTCATTTATTAACTCTAGCAGTTTCTTTGCATACCCTTTAGGGTTTGTTAAATATATTATCATGTCATCCTCAAATAGCGAATATTTAAGTTCTTCTTTTTCTATTTTTATGCCTTTAATTTCTTTTGTCTGTCTAATTGCTCTGGCTAGTATTTCAAGAACTAAACTGAATAGAAGTGGTGATAGAGGGCATCTCTGTCTTGTTCCAGATTTTAGAGGGAATGCCTTCAGTTTTTCTCCATTTAGGATGATGCTAGCCTGAGGTTTAGCATATATAGCTTTTACCATGTTGAGGTAAGTTCTTGTTATCCCTAATTTTTATAGTGTTTTGAACATAAAGGAATGCTGTACTTTGTCAAACGCTTTATCTACATCTATCGAGATGATCATATGGTTTTTGTCTTTAAGTCTATTGATGTGGTGGATTACATTTATTGATTTCCATAAATTGATCCAGGCTTGCATCCCAGGGATGAATCCTACTTGATCATGAAGCACAATTATTTTGATATGCTTTTGTATTCAATTCACCATGATTTTATTGAGAATTTTTGCATCCAAGTTTATTAGAGGTATTGGTCTGTAGTTTTCTTTCTTTGAAGTGTCTTTGTCTTGTTTTTGAATCAGGGTGATGTTGGCCTCATAGAATGAATTTGGAGGAACTCCTTCTTTTTCTATTTTTTGAAATTGCTTGAAAAGTATTGGTATTAATTCTTCTTTGAGGGTTTTGTAGAACTCCACTGTATACCTATCCGGTCCAGGGCTCTTTTTGGTTGGTTGTCTTTTGATGGTTTCTTATTTTTCTTCCTTTGTTATTGGTCTATTTAAATTGTGGGTGTCTTCCTGACTCAATCTGGGCAGATCATATGACTTAAGAAATTTATCGATATCTTCTTTATCTTCTATTTTATTGGAATATAGGGTTTCAAAATACTTTCTAATTATCTTCTGTGTTTCTGTAGTGTGTGTTGTGATATTTCCATCTTTATTCCATATGTTAGTAATTTGAGTTCTCTCTCTTCTTCTCTTCGTTAGCATGGCTAAGGGCCTGTCGAACATATTTATTTTTTCAAAGAACCAACTCTTATTTATTTCAATTTTTACAATGTAGATTTTTTGTTTCAATTTCATTGATTTCTCCTCTAATTTCAATTATTTCTTGTCTTCTACTACATTTGATGTTGTTTTGCTCTTCCTTTTCTAGGTTTTTGAGGTGTAGTGTGAGTTCATTAATTTGTTGTTGTTTTTTTCTTTTTTTGAGGAAAGAATTACAAGAAATGAATTTCCCTCTTAAAACGGCTTTCATTGTGTCCCATACAAACCGGTATGTTGTGTCTCTATTGTCATTTGTCTCTAAGAATTTTTTTATCTCCTCCTTTATGTCTTCTGTAACCCACTGATCTTTCAGTAACATATTGTGCATTTTCCATGTGATGTAGAATTTTTCCTTCCTTTTTTTTTCATTGATTTAAAGTTTCAATCCATTATGATCAGATATGGTGCATGGTATTATCTCCATACCTTTATATTTACTAAGAGTTTCCCTATTGCATAATATATGGTCTATATTGGAGTAGGATCAATGTGCTGCTGAGAAGAACGTGTATCCACTTGATGATGGTTGATATATTTTATATATGTTGGTTAAGTCTAGGTTATTGATTGTGCTATTGAGTTCTATAGTATCTTTATTCAGCTTTTGTCTGGAGGAAGGCAAGAGACTTCATCCACTATGACTGCCCTTTTTGCCATTTTAGTTTTGGATGCACACATGGGATCTTTCTTTAGATCCATCAGGTGCTGAGAATCTAAGCCACAGGCTCACACAGGGCCAAGATGCAGATTCAGAAACATCCCTTTCCAAAGCAATTAAGCAAAGAGCCACAGGTGATGCCCATTTATTTCCATTTGAAAACTGTTTTCTTCAGTCTTCACAAAGGGGTTGCCGGAGGCAAAGACCTTCCTGACATTCAGGGCAACAGACAGGGAAGCAAAAGGCCCAAAGCAGGGTTTCTCCACTGAGACTTTCTTGGTCACACTGATATCTGAGTTTTCTGAGATACTCGCCATTCCCTTCAGCTATCCAGTACATTGCCATGTCACAGTGCTTGGGGTGGTACATATCTTGGACACAAAACCATGAGCGTATTCTAGAGAGTGGCCAGAATTCAGGAAGAAAACAGGAACTTAGGAAGATGGCGAGTGTTGCCCATTTATAAGGCAAGCTGCAGTTCATTCATAAATTGCACAGGATGAATGCTGGGAAGCTTTCTAGTAGACTGGACAAATCCCTTGATGCATTTTCTTTTCTAATGTCTACAACCACGGACACAATGGGATATATAGACACAGAAACACTCGCCTTGTCAAATGACTTACTAGAAACAGTCCACTCCAAAACTAACAAACCACCTTTCCTACCTATTCTGAGAACAGGAGACAAAACAACAAACCCACAACCACACCCACAAAGGCACCTCCTTCCCCCAGTAGGTCTCTGACTATCCAGAGTGTCCTCTGACTGGTGGGCCATGATATATTCCCCCATATTTTTGGTGTCCTGTCTCTGATCTGGTCTCTGTGGCCAACTCTGTGATGCTGTCAGAAGCCAGCGATGAGCCACTACCTGCTTTCTCAGGAAAGGCCCCTCTTCAGATCTTCCTGGCATTTGGCCAACCTCACATCAGTATGTACCAAGAAAGACTGACTCTGTCCTTGGTAAATCCAAACAAGTTTGACCACTCGGACTTGCACTGGGACTGGCTTTGGGTGCCTGGCTTCCTGGATCCCATGTTCAGAGAGTTTCATCACCAAGGAAGTAAGTTGAGTTCATTTCCTTCAGGAACTGAATGAGGTCACTACCCTGGCAACCACATTTTCCTAACAGTTCCTTCCGAGGGTCCCATCAGATGGAGGCTGCACCTACTTGCTCTGACATTTTCACAAGTTAGAATGGTATATCAACCATAGGCACCCGGGATCAACTCTCCACACAGGCCTGGTTTGGTCCATCTTCACTACATTAAGAAAAGAGAGGCTGATTCAGACACATCCTTTCATCATGACCAGGATGTTTTCCATGTAAGATGACTTTTGCTCTCTCAGGTCCCTCATAGTTGCCTACATCTTCTCCAGGGATTATTTCTGCATGGACTTTTGATGTTGTCAGCTGGTGGAAGATCCCCTACCTTCCTGTATTGTAAGACCAACTCTGTTCCTGCTCTTCTGTAAATGAGATTGAGGGAACAGTGTATGGTTAGGGTTAATAGCATGTTCGATTTGGGTTAGGAATAATTATGCTGGATGAATAATGGTATTGGGAACCTGTGATATTTATAAGAATATAGACATGAAATATATGTATGAGAACAGAGATCTAGGAAAGATTTGAAGCCCAGATAGGAATTGAAACCACGATTGGTATACTTAGCTTGAATTATGTTCTGCACCGAGGTCTCAGATAAATTGATATACAATGGCATAGGACCGTGTACCTCGGATGTTTGAATGTAGAAGAGAACATGCAGTCAAAAAGGGATAGTCTGTAGGATTAGGAAGATAGTCAGTAGGTTTAGGAAGAATAGTGAGTATAGGAGTTGGACCAAAAGTTCTTTAGCAATAGGGTTTCAGATAGAGAGTGAATGTAAATGTCAGCACATTTGAAGTTACAGTCACAATGATGAACTGGGGACAATATGTAGAAAAGCAGATATCAATAGGGACATTAAGAAATCAGGCATAGTATAAAGTGAGTGATAGGATTAGATATTTTCAAAAGGCTTGAGGTTGAATATATAATCTTAGGAAAAAAACAAATATGTAGTAACAAAGAGGATTGACATTTGAGAGCATTACTCAACCTGGACAGATGTTTTTAATAATCCATGCTCACTTTCCATTTAGGCTTTGGTACAATCATAAGTGTGACCTTTGCATTTTGTGTCCAGAATACTACTGTGATAAATGTATATGTAGATCAGGTGACATGAGTCTTCCTTCCAGCATTATGGGGAGCAATATCCTGAAAACTTATAAATTAGTACTGGGGATACGAAAAGGTGTACCCTGTGTTGATGATTATTCAGATGATGCATGAATAGACCATATTGTGAATAAAGTATATAACTGGTTCCAACTTTAAATAATGGATTGAATTTGCATCTGAAAAAAATATATGAAATCTTATATTGATATACATAAATTCATTCCAACCTGTTATATATCTAATGGTAATATTAGGGTTACAGTTTATCATGAAGAGTGAGTTTTGCTTGAACAATGATAATGGAATCGAAAATAATGTGTTTAGAATGAAGTCAAGTGAAAAGACCAGTAGAGAAATATGGAGGAATACATGTGTTCTGAAATAGTAAGTAATTGAAAGTGAACCAAATGCCTATAAATTTGTGAAGTTGTGAATGAAAAAAATATATCCTATGTTGTACATAAACTGAAGAAATTTTAATGTACCAGTGTTTAATAAAAATGAACTTCAAAATACACATCATGTCCCATAGAAATCTATTTGCATTGATGATAAACTGGGTCAGTTACAGTAGAAATATTAGGATTTGTAAGCACCATTCACTGAACTTAGTTTTCAGTAGTAGGAAACCAATATGTATTTCAGGTGGTTGAGTATTTCTTAGAATAATCTTGTGTAAAGTTGATTATACACCCAAATACATGAATACGAATGAATTTAGGGAGTGTATAATAAGATACATATATTTCATATTTTGGAAATTCTGGAGAATATATATATATATATATATATATATATATATATATATATATACACACACAAATACACACACAAACACACACACACAAATTAATATGTAGAAATATATATGCCAATTGAAATTCATCATAAAATATAATTCATCCACATATCCAAAAATATTCATTTTACTTAACATGGATTTATGTATAATGTTTTTTACTAGGAAGCTCACCCATAGGTTGAATTTTCAGTTCAATCAGTATTTAGGGGGAGTCATCTCTTTTCACAATTTTTATATTCCAATGTCAGTGAGCTCACAAGAATGTACGTGGGATACCAGGTAGGATAGTATATGTGCATAAAAAATACATGTGCTGAATAGGATACAGAGAAAGGGAGACAGGAATTTACATATGTGATAACTTTAAAAACTCATGAAGAAATATTATAATAAAAAGTTGACTAGATTTAAAACACATACTCTTGATAAAGCAGAAGGCAAATACAAGTATACACCATGCTTCCTATGAAAGGACTGTATTTCTATTCAGTTAGGTTTCTTTTTCTCCATCATATTAGGATTAGTAGTCAGATTCTAGTAGGGTATGGGTTGGTGTCAGGGATTCAGTATTTCAAATGGAAAATAGAAAAATTAATCTAATGTGTATGCAAACATGTACTACAGGAACAACTTCCCACTCTCTTCCAGAACAATGGCTTGACATAACCATCACTCCAAGTAAGACACAATTAGAGGAGAGGAGTTAGAAAATCTGTGAATACATATGAGAAATGTAAAATGCTCAGAAGTTCACAACACTGGAAGTAGAAGAACAGTTTCCAAAAGTAAGGGAGAGGGTAAACACTTCACAAACATGGAGCTCTGCTGGCCTAAAGACTTCTTGAGAAACTTCCTCTGTGGTTGGGCACATGAAATATTTGTAATTGTCAGGAAATTTAGTTTCGTTTGTAGTGACACCATGAAATCTGGGTCTGCATCTATGTGACCTGGAGGACATGGTTCCTTATTTTCTAATGAAAATGAGGCAGCAGTTCTGAATTCTCTCTTTGTAGGTAAACTGTGGCCACTGGGAGCTAAGTGTCTTCCCGTGTGGTCTGTGAAGCCATTTGGTCATGCTCCAATTTTCAGGGTGTTTCTTACTCCTGAACTGGGAGTTTCGTATTAGATTCATGAAATACAAGGAGTTCAACTGGGACACAATGATAGAGGGAGTTCTGTCACGTGTGGTTTGTCATGGTCGACAAGAGAATGTACGAACCAGGCTTTAATCCCACATAGCTTTCCCACTTGACTATAGCAACCTGATTCTGAACATTGCCCTGAAACCTCTCCATATAAAAAGATGCCTTTACATATAAGGGTCGGCTGCCTGCACCATGTCAGTCACAAGTCTTTTGGAAGCCAATGGAAGATCCAGGTGATCCTACCAAAAATATTTATTTACACACCTACAGTCCACTGCTCGATGCCCACTACTCAGCAGGCTCCAACTTACTGGCATCTCTGTTCTACAACATTTTCACGAAACCCAGTCAATCAAGACACAGTTTGGAACCATCATGATCAGCAACAGGACATTCAAAGTTTATCCAGTGCCACCTGGTCATGGAAATTTCAAAAATTTCATGGTATTTATCTAGCCATTTTTCAAGGATGAAGTTGGAGGCACTGTGGGTTTCAATTAATTCAGGAACCATTAAATGGTGAGGAAGCTCATTTCAATGAAAGCTCTGGAGATCACTCACGGGGAAGGCTTCCCAAAGAGTGGCCAAAAGGTCACATGAATCCAGGCCCATTGAGGTATACAAAGTGAGATCCATGTGTGTTTGTATTCTCAACTAAGGGTCCCAAGTCTTTAAGAATTAAATCATGTGATATCCTGGCTCAGAATCCCCGAGCACTGTGGAAAGCCATCCTGGGCCTAGATCTCAGATTACAAGGGTGATTCTCATGCGTGACCTCCTAAAATCCCAACACTATTTTTTGCAATACTTCTCTGAGGTCAGTTCCAGAACTCAGTCTCTAAGGGTAATCACACCAGAGTTCAAGCTCCGGTGGACACAGTCATCTCTTCCAACTACCACACAATTGACCACAATTAAAACCAAAACACTCCCATATGGACCTCATCTCCTTCCATATAGACACTCATCATAACCTCTGGCTGGAGGTTTCCATGAGGGGCGCAGACCAAGACAGTATCCACAATAATCTACCTTGCCCCTCATTTGCCTAAAGTCAGGGTGGCCTGGACACGCTTCCTGTTAACCAGGAGTGATCAAATAGGCCTGGTGTTAATACTGTTCTGCTTGTCCAATTTGAGGCCTACTGACTGTCAGATATTGATTCTTTATGTGAATTGGAGTCATGAGAAAACCCAAGCACCTATGGGCTAGCCTCTGCAGGTTTTGAAGAACTCGTTTGACCCAAAGGATTCCTATTCTCACTTGATGGAGGTCAGGAACCTTACAGAGGAAGGCGAGAGACTTCATGCCAATGACTGCTCTTTTGGCCATTTTGGTTTTGAATGCACGCATGGGAAATTTCTTTAGATCCCTCAGGTGCTGAGAATCTAAGCCACTGCCTCATACAGAGCCAAGGGGCTGATTCAGACACATCCCTTTTCAAAGCAGTTAAGGAAAGAGCCACATGTATGCCCAATAATTTCCATTTGAAAACTGTTTTCTTCAGGCTTCATAAAAGGGTGGCCTGAGTCAAAGACCTTCCTGAAATTCAGGAAAACAGAACAATAGGTAAGCAAATGGTCCAAAGCAGGGTTGCTCCACTGAGAATTTCCTGGTCACACTGATACTTGAGTTTTCTGAGATGCTTGCCATTTCTTTCAGCTATCCAGTACATGGCCAGTCACAGAGCTTGAAGGTGGTACATATCGTGAACAAAAAACCATGGTCCTATTCTGTAGAGTGGCCAGAATTCAGAAAGAAAACAGGAACTTTGGAATATAGCAGGTATTGCGCATCAATAGGGCAAGCTACAGTCCATTCATAAATGGGGCAATTTGAATGCTGAGAAGCTTTCTACTAGACAGGACACATCCATTGATGCATTCTCTTTTCTAATGCATACAACCACGGACACAGTGAAATACTGAGACATAGAAACACTCGCCATGTCGAAAGACTTACTAGAAACACTAAACTTCAATCCAAACAAACCGACTTTAATACCTATTCTAGGAAAATGAGACAAAACCACAAACCCACACAACACCCAGAAAGGCACCTCCTTCCCCCAAGTAGGTCTGTGACTATCCAGAGTGTCCTCTGACTTGTGGGCCAAAATATGTTCCCCCAAATTGGCCTGTCCTGTCTCAGATCTGGTCTCCTTGGCCAACTCTGTGAAGTTCTCAGTAGCCAGCGGTGAGCCACTACCTGCTTTCTCAGGAAAAGCCCCGCTTCAGAGATTTCCTCTCATTTGGCCTTCCTCACATCTGTAGGTACCAACAAAGACTGACTCTGTCCTTGCTGCATCCAAACAAGTGAGACCACTGGGACTGGGACAGGGACTGGCTCTGGGTGCCTGGCTTCCTGGATCCCAAATTCAGAGAGTTCCATCACCAAGGAAGTTAAGTGAGGTCCCTTCCTTCAGAAATTGAATGAGGTCACTGTCTTGGCAACCACTTTGTCCTAACTGTTGCTTTCAAGGGTCCCATGATACGGAGGCTGCCCCTACTTTCTGTGACACTTTCACAAGTTAGAATGGTATATCAACAATAGGCACCCAGGAATAGATCTCCACACAGGCCTAGTTTGGTCCAACTTCTCTACGTTAAGAAGAGAAGCTGATTCATACACAACCTTTTATCCTGACCAAGTTGTTTGCCATGGAAGATGACTTTTGGTCTCTCAGGTCCTTCATAGATGCCTACCTCTTCTCCAGGGATCATTTCTGCATGTACCTTTGAGGTTCTCAGGAGGTGGAAGATTCCCTACATTTCAGTATTGTAAGATCAACTCTTTCCATGCTCTTCTGTAAAGTTAGATTGAGGGAACAGTGTATGGTTATGGTTAATAACATGTTCGGTTTGGGTTAGAAATCATTCTGCTGGATGAATAATGGTATTGGGAACTTGCTATGTGTATAAGAATATATAGGTGAAATATATGTATGAAAACAGAAATCTAAGTATGATTTGAAGTCCAGAAGGGCATTGGGCTCTTGATTTTGATATGCAGCTTTGAATTACGTTCTGCAGAGGTGTCTCAATTAAATCGATATACAATGCCATAGGACCTTGTACCTTGGATGAATTAATGTAGAAGGAACATCTAGTCAAAAAGGGATAGTCCGTAGTGAAAGGTTAATAAAATAGGTACTTGTCACTTCCTGTTTTTCTGTATGCTTAACAAAACACTGTTGAAATCTTGAGAAATGTTTGCTAATCTTGTTTCCAGAATGTTCTGTTCCCAACTGCCAAACTGCAGAATGTACTCCCTCACTCAGTGTCATGCAAACCACCCACATGCCCTCACACATTAGTAAACTTCCCTCTCTTCCCTCTCCAAGGAAAGTATATAAGCTGTGCTTAAGGTGTTCTCAGGGCTCTCTGCTCTATTTAAGTGAGTTCTGAGCCACAGCATGCTGAACCCCAAATAAACCCATTGCTGTTGCATGAGACAGACTCTTGGTGGTCTCTTCCTTCGACACTCGCCCGACCTTTACATATTGAGGTTCTACCGAGTTCTGGCAGTGGCAGATGAGAGACCCCAATGGGCTCCTCTCGGAGCAAGTAAGGCGCCTCTTTCTGGTTTCAGGTTTCATGTTAGGGCTTGGCAAAATCTCTGGCGATGAAGAGCCTGAGCTCCCTCCGAAGGTGGCTGAGAGACGTGTCATGGAGACACAGGGCACCTCCCTGGGGGACGCCGCAGAAAACTCGGGAAATTAAGGAACAATAGTCTCCTCAACTCAGTGATATTTTGTTTTAGATTCGGTATTGTCATCCCATCGGGTTTTGCCGGCTATTCATTCCTGGTTTCAGTGTTTGACGTCCATTGCCTGTGTTTATGGTCTTGTCTTATCTGTGTCATGTGTCCTTGCTTTTGCTGTTTGTGTACCTTTCATTATGGGACAGAGCAGTTCAATGCCTCTGTCCCTGACCCTTGATCACTGGAACAAAGTCCGCTTAAGAGCTCAGAATCTTTCTTGTTTTAGTAAAATGCTGGACCTGGCAGAATCTCTGTGCCTCAGAATGGCCCACCTTTGAATTCGGATGGCCCCTAGAAGGATCTTTCTACTTCGCACTAATTTAAAAATTCAGAGATATTATCTCAGCCGGGGACACATAGCCATCTGGATCAACAGCCATATATCTTAACTTGGCAGAACATCTGCAAATCTCCTCCTCCATTGGTGAAGCCTTTCCTTGCCCCTGCCTCTGCTCCTACTCCTTCCCCCATGATCTCTCAAACCCTCTCAACCTCCTCCTCCTCCACCCCCTGTTCTCCCCGAGTCACAGATTTGACTCTACTGGACTCTTCTTCCCTTACTAATCCCCTGCCCTTGTCCCCTAACCCACAACACCCTCAAATGGATTTCCCTGCTGCTGACTCAGCCTCTTTACCATTGGAGGAAGCTAAGCCGGTAATAGGGTCTGATAATGGACCGGTGTTCATGGCCCAGGTAAGTCAGGGGTTAGCCAGGAACCAGGGATATAATGGAAGTTATATTGTGCTTATAGATACCCGAGTTCAGGACAGGCAGATAGAATAAATTGAACCATTAAAGAGACCTTAAGAAAATTAAACTTAGAGAACAGCATAAAAGATTGGACTATGCTCCTGCCTTACACAATGTTTCATGCAAGAAATACTCCCTCTGTTTCTTTGAGTAACCTTAGCCCCTGTGAAATTATCTATTGTTGCCCTCCTGCAGTAAGGGACCTAAGCCCGACTCAAAGACCTAACCATTCCATCCACACCCCCTTGCTTTACAGACTTAAAGCTCTAAAAAGAACTCAGTGATACCTGTGTAAACAGCTGGCCACTGCCTACCAAACTGGGGACAAAGGGACTCCACATCGATATCAAGTAAGAGACTTCATCTACGTAAGACGACATCAGGTATCATGCTTGAAACCCCGCTGTAAAGGACCATAGCCGGTGCTACTTATAACATCTCAAGCCTGCGCCCTGTCCAGACTCTGGCTGGAAACTGGAAAAGACTGGTAAAACCTTCAAATTGCGTATTCGCCATGTGGATAAGTCTGTGGACTCTCTCCTTGGCCACAAGTAGTCCTAAGCCACATCAGCCCATTCAGCAGTGATGGCTGATCACAAATCCTACTGGAAAAGAAGTATAATCTATCTCGCATACAGCCCCCTGAGGAACCTGGTGGCCATCATTCCTCCCAGACATTTGTCAGCTGGCTATAGGTCTTACCTATTGGGATATCCCTGATGAAGAGGATACCACTAAAATTCCATTAAATTACTTCTGTAGCATAGATAATGGAAACAAACATTATGGATGAAGGGACATGCAAGCAAGATGCAGGTTGGCTAGCCTAGATTACTATGTTTGCCGCGCAGACTCTCAAAGCCACAGTCACGGCTGTGTGGGGGGAAAGCTGACTTCTTCTGTAAGTCATGGGGATGTGAGCAAACAGGGGCTGCCTGATGGAACCCAAACTCCTCATCAAATTCAGTACACATCATTGGCCATATTACCAATTAGATAAGAAGAACCGATGGCCCCCAGAGGGGTCTCTAGATCCTCAAATTCTGTGTGACCTTTTCCCTCCTTCACTCACATCCTGAACTATGCTTCTCCAATAGATCCTCACCCTCAGTTTTCTGCTCCAGACACTCTGCTGTCACTCCCACCTCAGCAACCTGATTTCTCCCCTCCAATTACTAGATCAAAAACCCAAACCTCTGCCGGTTCTCAGACCATTGCCTCCTTGCTGAGGCAGCAGTTACTGAAGTACCCCTCCACCCACTCACTACTCTCTTGTCCTGTCAGTGCCGGCACCGGGTCCCGCCAGGTCTTCTTACCAGCTAAATCAAAGCTCAAACCAGCTGAGGAGAGCCCTCAGTCCCCTATCTAAGATGTAATAAAAATGGCCTTTAAAGTTGGTTTGTCATCACTGAAAACAGTTTACTAATAATTAAACGTCCCTCATATGCGTTTTGAGATACTCACTCCCATCATCCTCTCTGCTCTACCTGTTCTACTGCTCAAGTTTTTGTTGCTAGGAAAATCTCAAACCCGTTTCCCATTATTCTTTTACATCTCTCCTTCCTCATTCTCAGATCCACGGAGCTGATCACAGCCCACCTTCCCCGTCTTCCCCCTCTGCACTAGGCCCACAGAAAAGTCTTAACTGACCTTCTCCAGAAGTCTTCACCATGGCTGACTTTAGGACTTTCAGCAAAAGAGTCCCTATAAAAGAGTTCAATGTAGATAAACTTCTTCGTTTCGTGTTCCCTGTTCTACTTGGCCAGTGGCTAAAAAAATCAGCACTTCTCAGGTAGACACCCTTTTACTAGTTTTTCACAAAATATGTGAAAAAGGCCTCTGTCCTTGAGCTGGGGATTCACAGAGATGGCTACATTTCTAAGATAAAGAAGTTACCAACTGGTCTCCATGGTAACAGCTGGCAGGGGTAAAATAAGAAAGGGAAGAAAAACCTCTCCCCCTCCCAGGTGTCCTTTAAAAGTTAACTTGCCCAGAACAGGGGAAAAACAGGAACAAATACTGCGTTTTTGAACTTCTGCAGACTGTGAGCTTCTGAGCACCTTCCCTTACATGTTGGGTACAAAATTCTGAAACTACCTAAACTTGAGTTTCAGGGGATTAATTGATTACAACAGAAGCAATGCCCTCTGAATCCGGTTGCAACCAAATAGGACTGTTTCCCTGTCTTTAGTGCTATCTTAGGTGCCTTGCCTTGTCCGTCCTTACAACAGAATAATTCTATATACTTAAACCTTGTTTATGTTTTCATGAAATGGTCAACAGATGTGATTAATCGTGTAATGGTTCAGATGTTTCCCAGAGTGCTCTATTATGAAGCAGGTTCATTTGAAGATCAAATAGGGGGACATACAACCAGGTTCCACTGGGAGCATATATCCCTCACTTTAGCCATCATATTAGGAATAGGATTTGCTGCACGGGTGGGCCCAGGAACCACTGCCCTTGTCCATGTGACACAATAAATGACCCAATTAGAAGCAGCAATAGACCAAAACTAAGATATTAGAAACCACCATCAGAGCTTTGCATGAAACTTTAACCTCTCTCTCTGAAGTTGTTTTACAGAACAGTTGAGGTTTGGACCTCCTCTTCATTAAAGAAGGGGGCCTTTGTGCTGCATTGAGGGAAGAATGTTGTTTTTATGCCGAACATACTGGAGTTGTAATAAAATCTATGAGTAAATTAAAAAGACACATTAAAGAGCATCAACAAGAGAGAGAGAGACCCAAAAAGGGTTGTTTGAGTCTTGGTTCACACAGTGCCCCTGGTTAACTACGTTTTTATCAACCCTGGCCGGTCCAATAATAATCCTCATATTATTGCTAACTATAAAACCCTGTTTTCTCAACCATGTAATTTCTTTTCTCCAGGCTCAAATTGGACGAGTTAAACTTATGGTAATACCCCACTAGGAGACATAGAATGTGAAACCCCCCAATGATAATTTTTATGATTAAAAGTAGCCAGAAAAAGAAGTGAGGAATGAAAGGTTAATAAAATAAGTACTTGTCACTTCCTGTATTTCCCTATGCTTAACAAAAAACTGTTGAAATCTTGAGAAATGCTTGCAAAACTTGTTCCCAAAATGTGCTGTCCCCAACTGCCAAACTACAGAATGTACTCCCTCACCCAGTTGCATGCAAACTGCCCACTCGTCGTGACCCATCAATAAACTTCCCTCCCTGCCTTCTCCAGGGAAAGTATACAAACTCTACTTAAGCTATTCTCAGGGCTATCTGCTCTATTAAAGTGAGCTCTGAGCCCCAGCATGCTGGAAACCCAATAAACCTTTTGCTGTATCATGAGTACTCTGTTGGTCGTCTCCTTCTCCGAAGCTTGCCCGACATTTACTTGGATGATTGAATGTAGAAGAGAACACCCAGTGAAAAAGGTATAGTTGGTAGGATTAGGAAGATAGTCAGTAGGTTTAGGAAGAAGAGTGAGTATAGAATTTAGAACAAAAGTTCTTTAGCAATACGGTTTCAGTTAGAGAGTGAATGTAAATGTGAGCACAGTTGAAGAGTCAGTCACAATGATGAACTGGGGAAAATATGTAGGAAAGCAGATATCAATAGAGACATTATGAAATCAGGGAAATTACAAAGTGAGTGACAGGACTAGATATTTTGAAAAGGATTGAGTTTGAATATATAATCTTAGGAAAAAACAAATATGTAGACACCAATAGGATTGATATTTGAGAGCATTAGGCAAATTTCAGGTGCATGAATATTTCTGAGAATAATCTTGTGAATAGTTGATTATAAATCCAGATACATGAACATGAATGAATTTAGGGAGTGTATATGAGACACATATATTTCATTTTTTGAAATATCTGGAGAGTGTGTATATATATATATATATATATATATATATATATATATATATATACACAAACACAAAACACACACAGACAAAAAAGTAGCAATATATATGTCAATCAAAATTCATCATATAATATATATTATCCACAGATCTAAAAATATTCATTTTACTGAACATGGATTTATGTATAATGTTGTTCAACTAGAAAGCTCACCCATATGTTGAATATTCAGTTTCAATGGGGTTTAGTAGGAGTGATCTTTTCTCTCAATTTGTATCTGCCAAGTCAGCCACCTCACAAGAATGTACGTGTGGTACCAGGTAGCCAACCTGATTCTGAACATTGCCCATAAACCTATCCATATAACAAGATGCCTTTACATATAAGGGTCTGCTTGCTGTACCCTGTCAAGGCATTTGGAAGCCAATGGCAGATCAACATGGCCCCACCACACATGTTTTATCACACACCTTCACACCACTGCTCTAGGCCCACTAATGAGCAGGCTCCAACTTACTGGCATCACTGTTCTACACAATTTTCATGAAACAAAGTCAGTCAAGGCACTGTCTGGTACACTGATGGTCAGCAACAGGATATCCAAAAGTTCTCCAGTGCCACCTGGTCATGGGAATTTCAAAAATTTCATGGTATTTATCAAGCCATTTGTCGAGGATGAAGTTGGAGGCTCTTTGGGTTTCAATTTATTCAGGAACCATTAAATGTTGAGGAAGCTCATTTCAATGAAAGCTCTAGAGAACACTCACAGGCAAGACTTCCCAAAGTGTGGCCAAAAGGTCACATGAAGCCAGGCCCATTGAGGTCTACAATGTGAGGTCCATGTGTGTTTTGACTCTCAACTGTGGCTGCAAAGTCTTTCAGAATAAAATCATGTGATATCCTGGCTGAGATTCCCAGTGCTCTGGGGAAAGCCACCCTGCACCTAGATCTCAGGTTCCAAGGGCGACTCTCATGCATGGCCTAGTAAAAACCAAACACAATTCATGAAAATACTTCTCTGAGGTCAGTTCCAGAATTCATTCTCTAAGAGGAATCACAACAGAGTTCAAGCCCAGGTGGACCCAGTCTTTTCTTCTAAGTGCCACACAAATTACCACAATTCCAAACAAAACGCTCCCACATAACCCTTTTCTTCTTCCATATAGACACTCATCATAACCTCTGGATGGAGGTTTCCATGAGGGGCGCAGGACAGGACAGTGTCCAAAATAACCTCCCTTGCCCCTCATTTGCCTAAAGTCAGTGTGGCCTGGAAATCCTGACTGTGAAACAGGAGTGATCAAATCGGCCTGCCGTTAATACAGATTGGCTTCTCCAATTTGAGGCCTACTGACTGTATGGTTTAGATTCTTCATGTAAATTGGGGTCATGAGAAAACCCAAGCACCTATGGGATAGCCTCTGCAGGGCTTTGAAGAACTCTTTTGAAACAAAGGATCCCTATTCTCACTTGATGGATGTCAGGAACCTTAGAGAGGAAGGCGAGAGTCTTCATAAACAATGACTGCTCTTTTGGCCATTTTGGTTTTTAATGCACCCATGGGATCTTTCTTTAGATCCATCAGGTGCTGAGAATCTAAGCTACAGCCTAACACAGGGCCAAGAGGCTGATTCAGACACATCCCTTTCCAAAGAAATTAAGCAAAGAGCCACAGGTGTTGCCCATTCATTTCCATTTGAAAACTGTTTTCTTCAGGCTTCACAAAGGGGTGGCCTGAGGCAAAGAACTTCCTGACATTCAGCGCAACAGAACAATAGGTAAGCAAAAGGCCCAAAGCAGGGTTTCTCCACTGAGATTTAATGGTCACACTAATATCTGATTTTTCAGAGATGCTCGCCATTCCTTTGAGCTATCCAGTACATGGTCATGGCACACAGCTTGGAAGTGGTACATACCTTAGACATAAAACCATGAGCCTATTCTGGAGAGGGGCAGAAGTCCAGAAGAAAACTGAAACTTAGGAAGATTGCAGGTGTTACCCATCGAAAAGGCAATCTGAAATCCATTCATTAATTGTACAGGATGAATGCTGGGAAGCATTCTACTAGACAGGACACATCCATTGATGCATTTTCTTTTCTAATATCTGCAACCACGGACACAGTGTGATAGACAGACATAGAAACACTCGCCTTGTCAAATGACTTACTAGAAACAGTTCATTCCACACCAAAAAAAGCGCCTTGCCTACCTATTCTCTGAACATGAGACAAAACCAGAAACCCACCCCCACACCCACAAAGGCACCTCCTTCCCCCAAGAAGTTCAGTGACTATCCGGACTGTCCTCTGACTGGTGAGCCATACTATATTCCCATGGAATGGCCTGATCTGTCTCAGATCTGGTCTCCTTGGCCAACTCTGTGCAGGTGTCAGGACCCAGAGGTGAGCAACTACCTGCTTTCTCAGGAATGACCCCTCTTTAGAGCTTTCCTGGCATTTGGCCATCCTCACATTAGTAGGTACCAAGAAAGACTGACACTGTCCTTGGTAAATCCAAACAAGTGAGACCACTGGGACTGGGACTGGGACTGGCTCTGGGTGCCTGGCTTCATGAATCCCAAGTTCAGAGATTTCCATCACCAAGGAAGTGAGGTGAGGTCACTTTCTTTAGGAACTGAATGAGGTCACTGCCTTGGCAACCACTTTGTCCTACCAGTGGCTTCCAAGTGTCACATGAGAAGGAGGCTGCCCCTACTTCCTGTGACACTTTCACAATTTAGAATGGTATACAACCATAGGCACCCAGAAACAGCTACCCACACAGGCCTGGTTTGGTCCATCTTCTCTAAATTAAGATGTGAGAGGCTGATTCAGACAGAACCCTTCATCCTGAACAGGTTGTTTGCCATTGAACATGACTTTTGTTCTCTCAGGTTCTTCATAGCTGCCTACATCTTCTTCAGTCAACATTTCTGCATGGAACTTTGAGGTTCTCAGCAGGTGGAAGATCTCCTACTTTCCTGTATTGTAAGACCAACTCTGTCCCTCCTCTCTGTAAATTTAGAATGAGGGAACAGTGTATGGTTAGGGTCAATAACATATTTGACTTGTGTTAGGAATCATTCTGCTGGATGAATAATGGTATTGGGAACCTGCAAAATTTATAAGAATATATATTTGAAATATAAGTATGAAAACATAAATCTAGTTACGATTTGAAGCCAGAAAGGGCATTGGGCCCTTCTTTGGGATATTTAGCTTTGAATTACATTCTACATTTTAGTCTCAGATAAATCTATACACAATGGAATAAAACCTTGCACCTCAGATGCCTGAATGTCGAAGAGAACATCCAGTCAAAAATGGATAGTCGGTAGGATTTGGAAGATAGTAGGTTTAGGAAGAAGAGTGAGTCTTCGAGTTGGACCAATAGTTTTTTAGCAATAGGGTTTCGTTTAGAGAGTGAATGTAAATGTCAGCACATGTGAAGAGTCAGTCACAATGATGAACTGGGGAAAATATGTAGGAAAACAGGTCTCAATAGAGACATTAGGAAATCAGACAGATTATAAAATGCGTGATAGGATTAGACATTTTCAACAGGGTTGAGGTTGAATATATAATCATAGGAAGAAACAAATATATAGTCCCCAACAATATTGACACTTGGGAGAATTAGGCATCCTGGACAAGGATGTTTTTAGTAATATATACTCACTTTCAATTTAGGGTTTGGTACAATCATAAGTGTGACCTTTGCATTTTTGTCCAGAATATTACTGTGATAAAATGTATATGTAGATCAGGTGACATGAGTATTTCTTCCACCATAATGGGAAGCAATATTTTTAAAACCCATAAATTAGTATTGGGTATACAAATAGGTGTACCCTGTGTCAATGAATATAGAGATGATGCATGAATAGATCGTACTGTGAATAAATAATATAACTGGATCCAACTTTAGAAATTGGAATTAGAATAAATTGATATCTGAAAATATATACAGGAAAACTTATATTGATATTGGTATACATACATTCATTACAACCAATTATAAGTCTAATGGTAATATTAGGGTTACGGTTTATCATGAAGAGGGTGTGTGAGTTTTCCTTCAAAAGTGATTATGGAAATCGAAAATAATGTGTTTGTTAAGAAGTCTCATGAAACGACCAGTCAAAAAACCTGGAGGACTACATGTGTTCGGAAGCAGGAAGTGATTGAAAGTGAAACAAATGTCTTTAATTTTGAAATTTTGGGTGAAAAATTTATCCATGGATGTGCATAAACTGAAGAAATAGTACTGTACCAGTTTTAAATAAAAATGAACGTCAAAATACACATCATGTCCCATAGGAATCTACTTGCATTGATGTTAAACTTGGTAAGTTACTGTAGAAATATTAGGATTTGTATGCACCTTTCACTGAAGTTTGTTTTCAGTACTAGGAAACAAATAAGTATTTCAGGTGGATGAATATTTCTGAGAATAATCTTGTGCAAAGTTGATTACAAATCCACATACATGAATATGAATGTATTTAGGGAGTGAATAATAAGACACATATATTTCATATTGTGAAAAATCTGGAGAGTATATATATATATATATATATATATATATATATATATATATATATATACAAAACACACACAGACATTATAAAGTGGCAATATATATGCCAATCGAAATTCATGGTGAAATATATATCATCCATAGATCCCGAAATATTAATTTTAATGAACATGGATTTATGAATAATGTTGTTCAACTAGGAAGGTCACCCATAGGTTGAATTTTAAGATCCAACAGCATTTAGCAGGAGTGATCTCTTCTCATAATTTGTATCTGCCAAGTCAGCCACCTCACAAGAATGTATATGTGATACCAGGTAGGATTCTATATGTGCATATAAAAATACATGTGCTGAATAGGCTACAGAGAAAGGGATACAGGAATTCACATATTCATTAACTTTAAAAACACATGGAGAACTATTTCAATTAAAAATTAACTAGATTTATAACACCTAACCTACATAATGCAAACGGCAAGTCCAACTATACACCATGCCTCTTCTGAACTGCTTGTATTTCTATTCTGTTTGAGGTATTTTTCTCCATCATATTAGGAATAGTAGTCAGAGTCTAGTAGGGTATAGTTTCGTGTCAGGGATTCAGTATTTTGAATGGAAAATTGGAAAATGAATCCAATGTGTATGCAAATATGTGCTACACAAAAATCTTCCCACTTTCATCCACAACAATGCCTTGACATTACCTTTGCCACAAGTAAGACACAATTAGAGGAGAAGAGTTAGAAAATACGTGAATACATATCTGGAATGGAATACGCTCAGGATTTCCCAACCTTGGAGGTGATAGAGCAGTTTCCATAAGTAAGGGACATGGTAAACACTCCACAAACATGGAGCTCTGCTGGCCTAAATACTTCTTGAGAAACTGCCTCTGAGGTTGGGCACTTGAAATATATGTTGTTGTCAGGAGCTTTAGCTTCCTTTATAGTGAGCCCATCAAAGCTGGGTCTGCATCTATGTGACCTGGAGGACATGGTTTCTTATTTTCCAATGAACCTGAGGCAGCAGTGCTGAATTCTCTCTTTGTAGGTAAACTGTGGCCACTGGGGGCTAAGTGTCACCCCGTGTGGACTGTGAAGCCATTTGGTCCTCTTCCACTTTCTGTTGTGGTTCTTCCTGCTACACTGGGACTTTGGTATTTGCTTCACGAAATACAACAATTTCAACTGGGACACAGTGCTGGAGAGAGTTCTGTCACTGTGGTGGGTCACGGTCTGCAGGAGAATGCACCAACCAGGCTTCTTTCCCACATAGCTTGCACCATTGACCATGTCAACCTGATTCTGAAAATTGCCCTGAAACCTCTCCATATATCAAAATGCCTTTACAAATAAGGGTCTGCTGGCTGCACCATGTCCTTCACAAGCCATTTGGTAGCCAATGGCCAAACCACATGGATCTACCACAGATGTTTTATCACACACCTGCACACCTGCCCACCGCTGCTCTAGGCCCACTACTCAGCAGGCTCCAACTTACTGGCATCTTTTTTCTACATTATTTTTATGAAACCCAGTCAATCAAGGCACCCTCTAGTATACTCATGATCAGCAACAGGACACCCAAAGATTCTCCAGTTCCACCTGGTGATGGGATTTTCAAAAATTTCATGGTATTTATCTAGCCATTTTTCAAGGATGAAGTTGGAGGCACTGTGGGTTTCAAGAACCACTAAATGTTGAGGAAGCTCATTTCAATGAAACTCTGGAGAACTCTCATAGGCAAGGCTTCCCAAAGTGTGGCCAAAAGGTCAAATATAGCCAGGCCCATTGAGGTATACGTTGTGAGTTCCATGTGTGTTTTGACTCTCAACTATGGCTACCAAGTCTTTAAGAATAAAATCATGGGATATCTTGGCTGATATTCCCAGTGCTCTGTGGAAAGCCACCCTGGGCCTTGATCTCAGTTTATAAGAGTGACTCTCATGCGTGGCCTCCTAAAATTTCAACACAATTCATGCAATACTTCTCTGAGGTCAGTTCCAGAACTCAGTCTCTAAGGGGATTCACACCAGACTTCAAGCCCAGGTGGACCCTGTCATCTCTTCCAACCGTCACACAAATGACCACAATTAATACCAAAACAATCCCACATTGCCCTCCTCTTCTTCCATAAAGGCACTCATCATAACATCTGGCTGGAGGTTTCCATGAGGGGCACAGCCCAAGACAGTGTCCAAAATAAGCTCCCTTGGCCCTCATTTGCCTAAAGTCAGGGTGGCTTGGACACCCTTCTTGTGCACCAGGAGTGATCTGTAAGGGTAAAAGAAATTGAAATTAAAGTGTAAAAGTTAAAGTGTAAAAGACCGGGTGTTGTAAAGTTTTTAAGCAGCAAGGCTTGAGTTAAAATGTAAAGGACCAGGTATTGTTAAGTTCCTATGCTACACGCAAAACCTGAAATTCCTGTAGCTTGTAGGACAATTCCCAGACTACCCAGTAAATATTCCCCCTGACCGCCTGGTTTTTTAATAACCTAGGACCCTGTGAGGCCTGGCACATAGGCATTGCAGGGCCTAAACCAATCATTTTGAATGTGTACCCCGCTTTAGAACTGACCTATCACTCCCGCCTTACATGTTCCCACCAATAAATGAACTAATCATGTTTAGGAATTGTTGTTTGATTTTCCCGTGGTGTATGATGATTTCTTAAAGGAGACTGTAATATATGTAAAGTCCCGCCCTGCCCAAAAAGTGTACTTAAGCACTGCTCAACCCCTGCTCGGGGCTCTGGGATGCTCTCCGATCTTGAGTGAGCACGTAGCCCCAGCATGCTGGATTGGATCCTCAATAAACGCCTTTTACTGTTGCATGAGCCGCAGTTTCTTGATGGTCTCTTCCTCCAACATTCGCCGGAACCTTACATTTGGTGCATTGGCCGGGAATCACGCAGCGCAGGACAAGGAGACCTCAACGAACCTTTCTGGGGGTAAGTAAGGCGCCTCTTTCCTTCAAAAATGATTATGGAAATCGAAAATAATGTGTTTGGAAAGAATCTCATGAAAAGAACAGTCAATAAACATGGAGGAATACATATGTTCTGAAGCAAGAAGTAATTGAAAGTGAACCAAATGCCTGCAGATTTGTGAACTTGTGGATGAAAAGTTATATCCTATGATATCCATCAACTGAAGAAATAGTAATGTACCACTGTTGAATAAAAATGAACTTCAAAATACGCATCATGTCCCATAGGATTATACTTGCATTAATGTTAAACTGGGTCAGTTACCATGCAAATATTAGGATTTGTAAGCACAATTCACCGAAGTTTGTTTTCAGTACTGGAAAATAAATATGTATTTTATGTGGATGAATTTTTCTGAGAATAATCTTGTGCAAATTTGATTGCAAATCCACATACATGAATATGAATGTATTTAGGGAGTGAATAATAAGACACATATATTTAATATTGTGAAAAATCTAGAGAGTATATATATATAAATATATATATATATTTATAAAGATAAAAACACAGACATTAAAATGTAGCAATATATATGCCAATCAAAATTCATCATGAAATATATATCATCCTCATATCCAAAAATATTCTTTTTACTGAGCATGGATTTATGTATAATGTTGTTCATCTAGGAAATTCACCAATTTGTTGAATTTTCAGTTTCATCAGTATTTAGGGGGAGTGACCTCTTTTCACAATTTGTATCATCCAAAAACAGTGAGGTCACAAGAATGTATGTGTAATACCAGGTAGGATTCTAAATATGCATAATAAAATACATGAGATGAATAGGCTACAGAGAAAAGGAGACAGAAATTTACATATGTGTTAACTTTAAAAACTCATGGAGAAGTACTACAATGAAAAGTTGACTAGATTTATAACACATACACTTGATAAAGCAGAAGGCAAGTCCTAGTATACACCATGCCACCTATGAATGGCCTGTATTTCTATTCTGTTAGGTTCCTTTTTCTCCATCATATTAGGATTAGTAGTCAGAGTCTAGTAGGGTATGGGTTAGTGTCAGGGATTCAGTATTTCAAATGGAAAATAGGAAAATGAATCTAATGTGTATGCGAATATTTGTTAGACAAAAATCTTCCTACTGTCATCCAAAAAAATGCCTTGATAGTTCCTTCACCACAAGTAATACACAATTAGTGGAGAAGAGTTTGAAAATCTGTGAATATATATCTGGAAAAGAAAATGCTCAGGAGTTCACAACCTTGGAGGTGGTAGAGGAATTTCCAAAAGTAAGGTAAAGGGTAAACACTTCACAAACATGGAGCTCTGGTGGCCTAATTAATTTCTGAGAAACTGCCTCTGAGTTTGGGCCCTTGAAATGTTTGTTGTTGTCAGGAGCTTTCGCTTCCTTTGTAGTGAGACCATCAAAGCTGCGTCAGCATCTATGTGACCTGGATGACATGGTTCCTTATTTGCAATAGAACATGAGGCAGCAGTTCTGAATTCTCTCTTTGTAGGTAAACTGAGGCCACTGGGGTCTAAGTGTCTAACCATGTGGTCTGTGAAGCCATTTGGTCATACTTCACTTTTCGTGGTGTTTCTTACTGCTGCACTGGGAGTTTGGTATTGGCTTCACAAAATACAAAAAGAAAAACTGGGACACAGTGCTATAGAGAGTACTCTCACGTGTAGTGGGTGAGGGTCTGCAGGAGAATGCACCAACCAGGCTTCTATCCCCAAAAGCTTGCACCCATGTCCATATCAACCTGATTCTGAATATTGCCCTGAAACCTCTCCATATAATAAGGTCCCTTAACTTGTATGGTTCTGCTGGCTGCACCATGTCAGTCACAAGGCATTTGGAAGCCAATGGCAGATCCACATGGCCCCACGACAGATGTTTTATCATACACCTGCCCACCACTGCTCTAGGCCAACTAGTCAGCAGGCCTCAACATTCTGGCATCTCTGTTCTCACCGTTTTCATGAAACCCAGTCAATCAATGCAATGTCTGGTACACTCGTGATCAGCAATAGACATCCAAAGGTTCTCCAGTGCCACCTGTTCATAAGAATTTAAAAAATTTCATGGTATTTATCTAGCCAATTTTCAAAGATAAATTTGGAGGCACTGTGGCATTCAATTCATTCGGGAACCATGAAATGGTGAGGAAGCTCATTTCAATTAAAGCTCGGGAGAACTCTCAGAGGCAAGGCTTCCCAAAGAGTGGCCAAAAGGTCACATTAAGCCAGGCCCATTGAGGTCTACAATTGAGGGCCATGTTTGTTTTGACTCTCAACTATGGCTTCCAAGTCTTTCTGAGTAAAGTCATGTGATATCCTGGCTGAGATTCCCAGTGCTCTTTGAAAGCTATCCTGGGCCTAGATCTCAGTCTCCAAGGGCAACTCTCATGCGTGGCCTCCTAAAATCCCAACACAATTCATGCCAATACTTCTCTGAGATCTGTTCCAGAACTCAGTCTCTAAGGGGAATCACTCCAGAGTTCAAGCACAGGTGGACCCAGTCATCTCTTCCAACCACCACACAAATGACCACAATTAAATCAAAACACTCCCACATGGCCCTCATCTTCTTCAATTTAGAGACTAATCATAACCTCTGGCTGGAGGTTTCCATGAAGGGCGCAGCTTAAGACAGTGTCCAATATAAGCTCACATGCCCCTCATTTGCCTAAAGTCAGGGTGGCATGGAAACTCTTCCTGTGAAGCAGGAGTGATCAAATAGGCCTGCCAATAATACTGCTCTACTTCTCCAATTTGAGGCCTATTCTCTGTGGGGTATAGATTCTTTATGTGAATTGGGGTCATGAGAAAACTCAAGCAACTATGGGCTACCCTCTGCAGGGCTTTGAAGAATCCATTTGAGTGAGTCGAGGAGTTGGACCAAATGTTCTTTAGATATAGAGTTTTGATTAGAGAGTGAGTGTAAATGTCAGCATATGTGAACAGTCAGTCACAGTGATAAACTGGGGAAAATGTGTAGGAAAGCAGATATCAATAGAGACATTAGGAAATAAGGCAAAGTACAAAGTGAGTGATAGGATAAGACATTTTTAACAGGGTTCAGTTTCAATATATAATCTTAGGAAGAAACAAATATGTAGTCACCAATAGGAATGGTATTTGAGATCATTAGTTAATCAGGGCATGGATGTTGTTAGTAATACATGCTCACTTTCAATATAGGCTTTGATACAATCATAAGTGTGACCCTTGCATTTTGTTTCAGGAATATTACTGTGATGAAATGTATATGTATATCAGGAGACTACAGTATTTCTTCCACCATTTCTGAAAGCAATATTTTAAAGACTTAAAAATTAGTATTGGGGATACAAATAGGTATACCATCGGTCTACGAATATAGAGATGATGCCTTAATAGACCATACTGTGAATAAATAATATAACTGGTTCAAACGTTAAATAATGGATTGAATTGATATCTGAAAATATATAGGAAATCTTATATTGATATACATACATTCATTCCAACCAGTTATACATCTAATGGTAATATTAGCGTTATGGTTTATGATGAAGAGTGTGTGAGTTTGGCTTCAAAAGTGATTATGGAAATCAATAATACTGTGTTTGGAAAGAATCTCATGAAAAGAACAGTCAAGAAACATGGAGGAATACATGTGTTCTGAAGTAGGAAGTGATTGAAAGTGAACCAAATGCCTATAAATTTGTGAAATTGTGGATGAAAGGATATATCCTATAATGTCCATAAACTGCAGAAATAGTAATGTACCAGTGTCTGAATAAAAATGAACTTCAAAATACACATCATGGTCCCATAGGTGTCTACTTACATTGATGTGAAACTGGTTCAGTCACTGTAGAAATATTACGAATTGTATACACCATTCACTTAATTTACTTTTCAGTACTAGGAAAAAATATGTATTTAAGGTGGATGAATATTTCTAAGAATAATTTTGTGAAAAGTTGATTATAAATCTACATACACACACATGAGTTTACTTAGGGAGTGTATAATAAGACACATATATTTCATATTTTGAAAATCTTAAGAGTAGATATCTATATCTATATAGATAGATAGATAAATAGATAGATACACACACACACAGACATTAAAATGTAGCAATATATATGCCATTCGAAATTCATCATGAAATATATATCATCCACGTATCCAAAAATATTCATTTTACTGAACATTTATTTATACATAATATTGTTCATCTAGGAAATTCACCCATAGGTGGAAATTCCAGTTCCATCTGTATTTAGAGGGAGCGATCTCTTCTCACAATTTGTATCTTCCAAAATAAGCGATCTCACAAGAATGTACATGTGATACCAGGTAGAATTCTAAAAATGCATAAAAAAATACATTTGATGAATAGGCTACAGAGAAAGGGAGACAGAAATTTACATATGTGTTAACTTTAAAAACTCATGGAGAAGTATTACAATGAAAAGTTGACTAGATTTATAACACATACCATTGATAAAGCAGAAGGCAAGTCCAAGTATACACCATGCCTCCTATGAAAGGCCTGTATTTCTATTCTGTTAGGTTTCTTTTTCTCCATCATATTAGGTTTAGTAGTCAGAGTCTAGTAGGGTATGGGTTAGTGTCAAGGATTCAGTATTTCAAATGGAAAATAGGAAAATGAATCTAATATGTATGCAAATATGTGCTACACAAAAATCTTCCCACTCTCAGCCAGAACAATGCTTTGACAATACCTTCGCCCCAAATAAGACACAATTAGTGGAGAAGAGTTAGAAAATCTGTGAATACATATGTGGAAAGGAAAATGCTCAGAACTTCACAAACTTGTAGTAGGTAGAACAGTTTACAAAAAGGGAGAGGGTAAACACTTCACAAATATGGAGCTCTGCTGGCCTAATGACTTTTTGAGAAACTGCCTCTGAGGTTGGGCAGTTGAAATATGTTTTTGTCAGGAGCTTTTGCTTCCTTTGTAGTGAGACCATCAATGCTGGGTCTCCATCTATGTGAACTGGATGACATGGTTCCTTATTTTCTAGTGGACATGAGGCAGCAGTGCTGAATTCTCTATTTGTAGGTAAACTTTGGCCACTGGGGTCTAAGTATCTAACCGTGTTGTCTGTAAAGCCATTTGTTCATGCTCCACTTTCGTGGTGTTTCTTACTGCTGCACTGTGAGTTTTGTATTGGCTTCACGAAATACAAGGAGTTCCACTGGGACACAGTGCTGGAGGATGTACTCTCATATGTGGTGGGTGAGGGTCTGCAGTAAAATGCACCAATGAGGCTTAAATCCCACATAGCTTTTCAACTCGACAATAGCCCCCTTATTCTGATCATTGGCAGGAATCCTCTCCATATAACAAGATGCCTTTACATAGAAGGGTCTGCTGGATGTACCATGTCAGTGACAAGTCATTTCTAAGCCAATGCCAGATCCACGTGGACCCACAACTGATGTTTTTTCACACACCTACACTCCACTGCTTTATGCCCACTAGTCTGCAGGCTCCAACTTACTGGCATCTATGTTCTACAGCATTTTCATGAAACACAGTCAATTAAGGCACTGTCTGGTACAATCATGATTAGCAACAGGACATCCAAATGTTCTCCAGTGCCACCTGGTCATGGTAATTTCAAAAAATTCATGGTATATATCTAGATATTTTTCAATAATGAAGTTGGAGGCACTGTGGGATTCAATTTGTACAGGAACCAATAAATGGTTAGGAATCTCATTTCAATGAAAGCTCTGGTGAACTCTCACAGGCAAGGCTTCCCAAAGAGTGGGCAAAAGGTCTCATGAAGCCAGGCCCATTGAGGTCTACAATGTGAGTTGCATGTGTGTTTTGACTCTCAACTATGGCTGGAATCTTTCAGAATAAAATCTTGTGATATCCTGGCTTAGATTCCCAGTGCTCTGTGTAAAGTCACCCTGGGCCAAGATCTCAGATTCCAATGGTGAATCTCATGTGTGGCCTCCTGAAATCCCAACACAATTCATGGCAATACTTCTCTGAGGTCAGTTACACAACTCAGTCTCTAAGGGGAATCACAACAGAGTTCAAGCCCAGGTGGACCCAGGCATCTCTTCCAATTGCTACACAAATGATGACAATTAAAACCAAAACACTCTCACACGGCCCTCTTCATCTTTTATATAGACACTAATCATAACCTCTAGCTGGAGGTTTCCATGAGGGGCACAGCCCAAGACAGTGTCAAAAATAAACTCCCTTGCCCCTCATTTGCCTAAAGTCAGGGTGGCCTGAACAACGTTAGTGTGAAACAGAAGTGATCAAATAGGCCTGCCGTTAATACTACTCCACTTCTCAAATTTGAGGCATACTGACTGTGGGGTATAGATTTTTAGTGTGAATTGGAGTTATAAGAAAACCCAAGCACCTATTGTCTCCCCTCTGCAGCCCTTTGAAGAACTTATTTGACACAAATGATCCCTATTCTCACTTGATGGAGGTCAGGAATCTTACAGAGGAAGGCGAGAGGCATCATCCACAATCACTGATCTTTTTTCCATTTAGGTTTTGGATGCCCACATGGGATCTTTCTTTAGATTCATCAGGTGCTGAAAATCTAAACCACAGGCTCACACAGGGCCAAGAGGCTGATTCAGACACATCCATTTCCAAAGCTATGAAGCAAAGAGCCACAGGTGATGCCCATTCATTTCCATTTTAAAACTGTTTTCTTCAGGCTTCACAAAGGGGTGGCCTGAGGCAAAGACCTTTCTGACATTCAGATCAACAGAACAATAGGTAATCAAAAGGCCCCAAGCAGGGTTTCTCCACGGAGACTTTCCTGGTTACTCTGATATATGAGTTTTCTGAGATGCTCGCCATTCCCTTCAGCTATCCAGTACATGGCCATGTCACAGAGCTTGGAGGTGGTACATATCTTGTACAAAAATACATGATACTAATCTTGAGAGTGGCCAGAATTCATGAAAAAATGGAAAATTAGGTAGATAGCCGGTGTTGCCCATGGATAAGGCAAGCCTCAGTCCATTCATTAATTGGAAAGGATGCATGCTGGGAAGCTTTCTACTAGACAGGACACAACCAATGAGCTATTTTTTTTCTAATATCTACAAAGAAAAATACAGTGGGATACACAGACATAGAAACAGTCTCCTTGTCAAATGACTTACTGGAAACAGTCCACTCCAAACCAAACAAACCTCCTTTTTTACCTATTCTCAGAACATGAGAAAAAAACCACAAACACAAACCAACAGCCACAAATGCAACTTTTTCCCACAAGTAGGTCTGTCACTATCTGGAGTGTCCTCTGACTGGTAGGCCATATGATGTTCCCCAGAAATGGCCTTTCTGTCTCACATCTGGTCTCCTTGGTCAACTCTGTGAAGTTGTCAGGAGGCAGTGGTGAGCCAATTCCTGTCCTCTCAGGAAAGACCCCTCTTCAGAGCTTTCTTGGTATTTGGCAACCCTTACATCAGTAGGTACCAAGAAAGACTGACTCTGTCCTTAGTGAATCCAAACAAGTGAGCCCACTGCAACTGGGACTGGGACTGGCTCTGGGTGCCTGGCTTCCTGGATCACAAAATTCAGAGAGTTCCATCACCAAGGAAATGAGGTGAGGTCACTACCTTCAGGAAATAAATGAGGTCCCTGTCTTGGGCACCACTTTGTCCTAACAGTTGCGTCCTAGTGTCTCCTGACATGGAGGCTGCCCTACTTCCTGTGATACATTCACATGTTAGAATGGTATAGAAACCATAGTCACCTGGGAACAGCGCTCCACACAGGCCTGCTTTGGTCCATCTTCCCTGCATTAAAAATAGAGAGGATGACTCAGACACATCCTTTCATCCTGACCATGTTGTTTGCCATGGAATATGACTTTTGTTCTCTCAGGTCTTTCATAGCTGCCAACATCTTCTCCAGGGATTATTTCTGCATGGATTTTGAGGTACTCAGCAGGTGGAAGATCTCCTAACTTCCTGTATTGTAATATCAACTTTATCCCTCCTCTTCTGTAAAGTGAGATTGAGGGAACATTGTATGGTTAGGGTTAATAGCATGTTCCATTTGGCTTAGGAATCATTCTGCTGGATGAATAGTGGTATTGGGAACCAGCGATATTTAAAAGAATACAGAGGTAAAATATAAGTATGAAAACAGAAATCTAGGTAATATTTTAAGCCCAGAAGGATTTGGGCCCTTGATTGGGATCCTTAGCTTGAGTAATGTTTTGCACCGAGGTCTCAGTTAAATCGATATACAATGGCATAAGACCCTGTACCTCAGATGATTGAATGTAGAAGAGAACATCCAGTGAAAAAGGGATAGTGTGTACGATTAGAAAGATAGTCAGTAGGTTTAGGAGGAAGAGTGAGTCTAGGATTTGGAAAAAAAGTTCTTTAGCAATAGGTTTCGGTTAGAGAGTGAATATTAATGGCACCATATGTGAAAAGTCGGGCACAATGATGAACTGGGAAAAAATATGTAGGAAAGCAGACATCAATAGAGACATTAGGAAATCAGGCAAAGTATAACGTGAGTGATAGGATTAGACATTTTCAACAGGGTTGAGGTTGAATACATAATCTTAAAAAGAAACAAAAATGTAGTCACCAATTGGATTGACATTTGAGAGCATTAGGCAAACTGGGCATGGATGTTTTTAGTAATCCATGTTCACATTCCATTGAGGCTTTATTGCAATCATAACGGTGACCTTTGCATTTTGTGTCCAGAATATTACTGTGATAATATGTATATGTAGATCAGGTGACATGAGTATTTCTTCCACCTTTTCTGGGAGCAATATTTTGAAAATATATGAATTAGTACTGGGGATACTAATAGGTTTACCCTGTGTTGATGAATATAGAGATGATGCATTAATAGACCATACTGTGAAAAAATTATATTACTGGTTCCAAATTTAAATAATGGATTGTTTTAATATCTGAAAATATAGAGGAAATCATATATTGATATACGTACATTAATACCAACCAGTTATATATCTAATGGTATTATTAGGGTTACCGTTTATCATGAATAGTGTGTGAGTTTTGCTTCAAAAATGATTATTCAATCGAAAATAACGTGTTTAGAAAGAAGTCCAGTGAAAAGACCCGTCAAGAAACATGAAGGAATATATGTGTTCCGAAGGAGGAAGTGATTGAAAGTGAACCAAATATTTATAAATTTGTGAACTTGTGAATGAAAGGATATATTTTATGATGTCCATAAACTGAATAAATAATAACGTACCAAGTTTGAATAAAAATGAACTTTAACAAACACATCATATCAAATAGGAATGTATTTGCATTGATGTTAAACTTGGTCAGTTACTCTAGAAATATTAGGATTTGTAAGAACCCTTCCCTGAAGTTAGTTTTCAGTACTAGGAAACAAATATGTATGTCAGTGGATGTATATTTCTGAGAATAAACTTGTTAAAAGTTAATTATAAATCCACATATATGAATATGAATGAAATCAGGCGGTGTATAAGAAGACATATATTTCATATTTTGGAAAATCTGGAGACTATATATATATATATATATATATATATATATATATATATATATATAGACAGACAAACACACACACATTATAATGTCACAATATATATGTCAATCGAAATTCATCATGAAAAATAACTCATCCGCATATCCCAAAATATTCATTTTACTGAACATGGATGTATTTAGAATGTTGTTCATCTAGGAAGCTCACCCATGGGTTGAATTTTCTGTACCAACAGCATTTAGGAGGAGTGATCTCTTCTCACAAATAGTATCTGCCAAGTCAGCCACCTCACAAGAATATACGTGTGAAACCAGGTAGGATTCTATTTGTGCATATAAAAATACATGTGCTTAATAGGCTACAGAGAAAGGGAGACAGGAATTCATATATTTCTTAACTTTAAAAACACATGGAATAGTGTGTAGTGTCCCTCTTTATCCCTTTTGATTAACTTTGGCTTAAAAAAAAAAGAATTTTATTGAGAATTTTTGTATATATGTTTGTCAGGAATATTGCTCTGAAGTTTTCTTTCCTTGATGTGTCTTTGTCTGATTTTGGTATGTGAGTGATACTAGCCTCATGAAATGAGTTTGGAGGAGTTCCATGCTTTTCTATTTTATGGAATAATTTGAGGAGTATTGTGATGAATGCTTCTTTGAAGGTCTTGTAGAACTTGACTGAGAATCTGTCTGTTCCTGGGCTTTGCTTGATTGGTAGGCTGTTCACAGCAACTTCTATTTCATTGCTTGAAATTGATTTGTTTAAATTGTTCATGTCCTACTAATTCAGTTTGGGTATATCTCTAAAATTTTATTGATGTCATCATGGTATTTTAATTTATTAGAGTATAAATTTTCAAATTAGTTTTTAATTATTCTCTGTATTTTAGTTGTGTACTCTGTAAAAGTTCTTTTACGATCCTTAATTTTAGTAATTTGAGGTTTTTTTTCTTCATTAGCTTGGTTAAGGATGTGTCAATTTTATTTAGTTTTCGAAGATTAAATTTTGTTTTGTGTCAAAAAAAAATAACATATGGAAAAGTATTTCAGCAAATTGAATAGATTTATAACTCCTACCTTATATCATGCAAAAGGCAAGTCCAACTATACACCATGTCCCTTCTGAAATGCTTGTATTTCTATTCTGTTTGGGATATTTTTCTCCATTATATTAGTATTAGTAGTCAGAGTCTAGTAGGGTATATGAATGTTTCTGAGAATAATCTTGAGAAAAGATGATTATAAATACACATTCATGAATATGAAAAATTTAGGAAGTGCAAAATAAGACAAAAATATTCCATATTTTCAAAAATTTGGAGAGTATATCTATATCTATCTATATCTATATCTATATCTATATATACACACACACACACACACACACACACACACAACACTCACAGACATTAAAAAGTACCAATATAAATGCCAATAGAAATTCATCAGTAAATATATATCATCCACAGATGCAAAAATATTTATTTTACTGAACATGAGTTTATGTATAATGTTGTTCTACTAGGACGCTCTCCTATAGGTTGAATTTTCATTTAAAACAGTTTTAGGAGGAGTGAACTCTTCTCACAATTTGTATCTGCCAAGACAGCCACCTCACAAAAATGTACGTGTGATACCTGGTAGGATTCTATACATGCATATAAATATACATGTGTGAATAGACTAAAGAAAAGGGAAACAAGAATTCACATATTTGTTAAATTTAAAAACACATGGAGAATATTTCCATTAAAATTTGACTAGATTTATAACACCTACCTTATATAATGCAAATGTCAAGTCCAACTATACAACATGTCTCCTCTGAAGTGCTTGTATTTCTATTGTGTTGGGTTAATTTTTCCCATTATAATAGGATGAATAGTCTGAGTCTACTAGGTATGGGTTAGTCTCAGGGATTCAGTATTTGAATGAAAATTGGAAAATGAATCCAATGTGTATGTAAATATATGCTGCACAAATATCCTCCCGCTCTCATCCAGAACAATGCCTTGATATTACCTTCACCCCAAGTAAGACAAAATTAGAGGAGAAGAGTTACAAAATCAGTGAATACATATCTGGAATGGAAAATGCTCAGGAGTTCACAACCTTTGAGGTGGTAGAGGAGTTTCCAAAATTAAGGGACAGGGTAAACACTCCACAAACATGGAGCTCTGCTGGCCTAAAAACTTTTTGAGAAACTGCGTCTGAGCTTCCGCAATTGAAATATATGTTGTTTTCAGATGATTTGGCTTCCTTTGTAGTGAGACCATCAAAGCTGGGTCTGCATCTATGTGACCTGGAGGACATGGTTTCTTATTTTCCAATGAACAAGATGAAGCAGTGCTGAATCCTCTCTTTGTAGGTAATCTGAGGCCACTGGGGACTAAGTGTCTCCCCGTGTGGACTGTGAAGCCATTAGGTCCTCCACCACTTTTTGTGGTGTTTTTCCTGCTGCACTGTGAGTTTGGTATTTGTTTCACGAAATACTAGGAGCTAAACTGAGACACAGTGCTGGAGGGAGTTGTGTCACGAGTGGTGGGTCAGGGTATGCAAGAGAATGCACCAACTAGGCTTCTATCTCTCACAGCTTGCCCCATTGCCCCCTTGTCCATATCAACCTGATTCTTCATTTTCCTCTGAAAACTCTCCATATAACAAGATGCCTTTACATATAAGGGTCTGCTGGCTGCACCATGTCAGTTACAAGCCATTTGGAATCCAATGGTAGATCCACATGGCCCTACCATGGATGTTGTATCAAACACCTCCCCACCACTGCTCTAGACCCACTACTCAACAGGCTCCAACTTACTGGCATCTCTGTTCTACACCATTTTCATGAAACCCAGTAAATCAAGGCACTGTCTGGTATACTCATTAACAGTAACAGAACATCCAATATTTCTCCAGTGCCACCTGGTCATAGGAATTTCAAAAATTTCATAGTATTTATCTATCCATTTCTCGAACATGAAGTTGGAGGCACTGTTGATTTCAATTCATGCAGCAAACATTAAATGGTGAGGAAGCTCATTTCAATGAATTCTCTGGAGAACTCTCACAGGCAAGGCTTCCCAAAGAGTGGACAAAAGGTCACATTAGGCCAGGCCCATTGAGGTCTACAATGTGAGGTCCATGTGTGTTTTGACTCTCAACTATGGCTGCCATTTCTTTAAGAATAAAATCATGTGATATCCTTGCTGAGTTTCCCAGGCCTCTGTGGAAATCCACCCGGGGCCTAGGTCTCAGTTTCCAAGAGCGACTTTCATGCTTGGCCTATTAAAATCCCAACAAAATTCATGGCAATGTTTCTCTGAGTTCAGTTCCAAAACCCAGTCTCTAAGGGGTATCACACCAGAGTTCAAGCCTACGTGTACCCAGTCATTTTTTCCAATGCCACACAAATGACCAAAATTAAAACCAAAACACTCCCACATGGCCCTCATCTTATTCCATATAGGCAATCATCTTAACCTCTGGCTGGAGGTTTCCATGAGGGGCGCAGCCCACGACAGGGTCCAAAATCAGCTCGTTTGCCCCTCATTTGCCTAACGTCAGGGTAGCCTGGACACAGTTTCTGTGAACCAGGAGTGAACAAATAAGCCTGCCGTTAATACTTCTGTGTTCCTCCAATTTGAGGCCTACTGATTTTAGATATCGATTCTTTAGGTGATTTAGAGTCATGCAAAAACACAAGCACCTCTGCAGGGCTTTGAAGAACTCATTTGACCCAAAGAATCCCTATTCTCATTTGATGGAGTGCAGGAACCTAACAGAGGAAGGCAAGAGACTTCATCCACAATGAATGATATTTTTTGCCATTTCGGTTTTGGAAGCTCACATGGGATCATTCTTAAGATCCATCAGGTGCTGAGAATCTAAGTCACAGCCACACACAGGTCCAAGAGGCTGATAAAGACACATCCCTTTCGAAAGCAATTAAGCAAGAGCCACAGGTGAGGCCCATTCATTTCCATTTGAAAACTGTTTTCTTCAGGCTTCACAAAGGGGTGGCCTGAGCAAAGACCTTCCTGACATTCAGTGCAACACAACAATAAGTAAGCAAAAGGCCCAAAGCAGGGTTTCTGCACTGAGACTATCCTGGTCACACTGATATCTGAGTTTTCTGAGATGCTCGCCATTCTCTTCAGCTATCCAGTACATGGTCATGTCACAGAGCTTGGAGGTGGTACATATTTAGGACACAAATCCATGAGCCTATTCTGGAGAGTGGCCAGAATTCGGGAAGAAAACAACAACTTAGAAAGATAGCAGGTGTTGCACATCGATAAGACAAGCTGCAGTCCATTCATATATTGGGCAGGATGAATTATGGGAAGATTTATACTAGACAGGACACATCCATTAATGCATTCTCTTTTCTAATGTCTACAACAACGGACACAGTGCGATACACAGAAACAGAAACACTCGCCGTGTCAAGTGACTTACTAGAAACTGTCCAGTCCAATCCAAACAAACCGCCTTTCCTATCTATTCTCAGAACATGAGACAAAACAACAAACCCACACCCACTCTCACAAAGGCACCTCATTCCCCCAAGTAGGTCTGTGACTATCCGGAGTGTCCTCTGACCAGTGGGCCATACAATGTTCCCCCGAAATGGCCTGTCTTCTCTCAGATTGTGTTTCCTTGACCAACTCTGTGAAGATGTCAGGAAAAAGTGGTTAGCCACTACCTGTTTTCTCAGAAATGGTCCACCTTCAGAGCTCTCCTGACATTTGGCCATTCTCACATCATTAGGTACCAAGAAAATTGACTCTGTCCTTGGGAAATCCAAACAAGTGAGCCCACTGGGACTGGGACTGGGACTGCATCTGGGTGCCTGGCTTCTTGGATACCAAGTTCAGAGAGTTCCATCACCAAGGAAATGAGGTATGTCACATTCTTTGGAACTGAATGAGGTCACTGCCTTGGCAACCACTTTGTCCTAACAGTTGCTTCCAAGGGTAACATAAGATGGAGGTTGCCCCTACTTCCTGTGACACTTTCATAAGGTAGAATGTATATCAACCATTGGCACCCGGGAACAAATCTCCACTAAGGACTGGTTTGGTCCCTCTTCTCTACAATAAGAAGAGAGATGCAGATTCAGAAACATCCCTTCATTCTGACCAGGTTGTTTGCCATGGAAGATGACTTTTGCTCTCTCAGTTGCTTCATACCTGTGTACAACTTCTCCAGGTATCATTTTTGCATGGACATTTGAGGTTCTCATTAGGTGGAAGGTCCCCAACTTTCCTGTATTGTAAGAACCACTCTGTCCCTGCTCTTCTGTAAAATGATTGAGGGAACAGTGTATACTTGGGGTTAAAAACAGGTTTGATTTGGGTTACGAACGATTCTGTGCGATGAATAATGGTATTGGTAACCTGCAATATTTACAAGAATATAGAGGTGATATATAAGTATGAAAAGAGAAATCTAGGTATGATTTGAATCCCAGAAGGGTTTTGCCCTTGATTGGGATACTTAGCTTTGAATTATGTTCTGCAAAGATGTCTCAGATAATTCGATATACAATGGCATAGGACTTTGTACATTGGATGATTTAATTTAGAAGAGAACATCCAGTCAAAAAGGGATATTCAGTATGATTAGGAAGATAGTCGGTAGGTTTAGGAAGAAGAGTGAGTATAGGATTTGGACCAAAAGTTCTTTAGCAATACACTTTTGGTTATAGAGTGAATGTAAATGTCAGCACATATGAAGAGTCAGACACTATATTGAACTGGGGAAAATATGTAGAAAAGCAGATATCAATGGAAACATTACGAAATCAGGCAAAGTATAAAGTGAGGGATAGAATTAGACATTTTCAACAGGGTTGAGTTTCAATATATAAATTAGGAAAAAACAAATATGTAGTCACCAATAGGAGTGACAATTGACAGCATTAGGCAACCTGGACATGGATGTTTTTAGAAATCCATGTTCACTTTCCATTTAGGCTTTGGTACAATCATAAGTGTGACCTTTCCATTTTTTGTCCAGAATATTACTGTGATAATGAGGTGACATGAGTATTTCTTTCACCATTTCTGGGAGCAATATATTGAAGATGTAAAATAAGAATCGGGGTACAAAGAGGTGTACCCTGTTTCTATGAACATAGAGAAAAAGCATGAATAGACCATACTGAAATAAATAATATAACTTTTTTGAACTTTAAATAATGAATTAAACTGATATCTGAAAAATTAAAGGAAATCGTATATTGATATACAATCATTCATTCCAACCAGTGATATATCTAATGGAAATATTAGTGTTTTGGTTTATCATGAAGAGTGTGTGAGGTTTGCTTAAAAATGATTATGGAAATTCAAAATAATGTGTATGGAAAGAAGTCTCATGAAAAGACCAGTCAAGAAACCCTGAGAATACATGTGTTCAGAAGCAAGAAGTGATTAAAGTTGAAACAAATGCCTATTAATTTGTGAACTTGTGGATGAAATGTATATCCTATGATGTGCAAAAACTGAAGAAACAATAATGTACCAGTGTCGAATACAAATGAATGACAAATTACATATCATGTCCCATAGGAGTCTACTTGCATTGATGTTAGACTGGGTCAGTTACTGTAGAATAATTAGGATTTGTATGCACCATTCACTGAAGTTAGTTTTCAGTACTAGGAAACAAATATGTATTTCAGGTGGATGAATATTTCTGATTATAATCTTGTGAAAAGTGGATTATAAATCCACATACATGAACATGAATGAATTTAGAGACTGTATATTAGACATATATATTTCATATTTTGAAAAATTTGGAGAGTATATCTATATCTATATCTACACACACACACACACACACACACACACACAACACTCACAGACATTAAAAAGTGCCAATATACATGCGAATCGAAATTCATCAGTAAATATATATCATCCACAGATGCAAACATATTTATTTTACTGAACATGAGTTTATCTATAATGTTGTTCTACTCGGACGCTCTCCTATAGGTTGAATTTTCATTTCCAACAGCATTTAGGAGGAGTGAACTCTTCTCACAATTTGTATCTGCCAAGACAGCCACCTCACAAAAATGTACGTGTGATACCTGGTAGGATTCTATATATGCATATAAATATACTTGTGTGAATAGGCTACAGAAAAGGGAAACAAGCATTCATATATTTGTTAAGTTTAAAAACACATGGAGAATATTTCCATTAAAATTTGACTAGATTTATATCTCCTAACTAATATAATGCAAATGTCACGTCCAACTATACAACATGTCTCCTCTGAAGTGCTTGTATTTCTATTGTGTTGGGTTAATTTTCCCCATTATATTAGGATGAATAGTCTGAGTCTACTGAGTATGGGTTAGTGTCAGGGATTCAGTACTTCGAATGGAAAATTGGAAAATGAATCCAATGCGTATGTAAATATATGCTGCACAAATATCCTCCCGCTCTCATCCAGAAGAATGCCTTGACATTACCTTCACCCCAAGTAAGACACAATTAGAGGAGAAGAGTTACAAAATCAGTGAATACATATCTGGAATGTAAAATGCTCAGGAGCTCACAACCTTGGAGGTGGTAGAGGAGTTTCCAAAACTAAGGGACAGGGTAAACACTCCACAAACATGGAGCTCTGCTGGCCTAAAAACTTTTTGATAAACTGCCTCTGAGCTTCCGCACTTGAATTATATGTTGTTTTCAAGAGATTTGGCTTCCTTTGTAGTGAGACCATCAAAGCTGGGTCTGCATCTATGTGACCTGGAGGACATGGTTTCTTATTTTCCAATGAACAAGATGAAGCAGTGCTGAATTCTCTCTTTGTAGGTAAACTGAGGCCACTGAAGACAAATTGTGTCCCCGTGTGGACACTGAAGCCATTTGGTCCTCCTCCATATTTTGTGGTTATTTTTCTGCTGCACTCTAAGTTTGGTATTTGTTTCCCGAAATACTAGGAGCTAAACTGGGACACAGTGCTGGAGGGAGTTCTGTCACGTGTGGTGGGTCAGGGTCTACAAGAGAATGCACCAACTAGGCTTCTATCTCTCACTGCTTGCCCCATTGCCCCCATGTCCATATCAACCTGATTCTTCATTTTCCTCTGAAAACTCTCCATATAACAAGATGCCTTTACATATAAGGGTCTGCTGGCTGCACCATGTCAGTTACAAGCCCTTTGGAATCCAATGGTAGATCCACATGGCCGTACCACGGATGTTTTATCAAACACCTCCCCACCACTGCTCTAGACCCACTACTCAGCAGGCTCCAACTTACTGGCATCTCTGTTCTACACCATTTTCATGAAACTCATTAAGTCAAGGCACTGTCTGGTATACTCATAATCAGCAACAGGACATCCAATGTTTCTCCAGTGCCACCTGGTCATAGGAATTTCAAAAATTTCATGGTATTTATCTAGCCATTTTTCAAGCATGAAGTTGGAGGCAATGGGGGTTTCCATTCATTCAGCAAACATTAAATGGTGAGGAAGCTCATTTCAATGAATTCTCTGGAGAACTCTCACAGGCAAGGCTTCCCAAAGAGTGGAAAAAGGTCACATTAGGCCAGGCCCATTGAGGTCTACAATGTGAGGTCCATGTGTGTTTTGACTCTCAACTATGGCTGCCATTTCTTTAAGAATAAAATCATGTGATATCCTTGCTGAAATTCCCAGGCCTCTGTAGAAATCCACCCGGGGCCTAGGTCTCAGTTTCCAAGAGTGACTTTCATGCGTGGCCTCTTAAAATCCCAACAAAATTCATGGCAATGCTTCTCTGAGTTCACTTCCAAAACCCAGTCTCTAAGGGGAATGACACCAGATTTCAAGCCCACGTACACCCAGTCATTTTTTCAATGCCACACAAATGACCAAAATTAAAACCAAAACACTCCCACATGGCCCTCATCTTATTCCATATAGTCAATCATCTTAACCTCTGACTGGAGGTTTCCATTAGGGGCGCAGCCCAAGAAAGTGTCCAAAATCAGCTCGTTTGCCCCTCATTTGCCTAAAGTCAGGGTAGCCTGGAAACCGTTTCTGTGAATGAGGAGTGAACAAATAAGCCTGCCGTTAATACTTCTGTGTTTCTCCAATTTGAGGCCTACCGAAATTAGGTATCGATTCTTTAGGTGATTTCGAGTCATGCGAAAACACAAGCACCTCTGCAGGGCTTTGAAGAACTCATTTGACCCAAAGAATCCCTATTCTCATTTGATGGAGTGCAGGAGCCTAACAGAGGAAAGCAAGAGACTTCATTCACAATGAATGATATTTTTTGCCATTTTGGGTTTGGAAGCTCACATGGGATCATTCTTAAGATCCATCAGGTGCTGAGAATCTAAGTCACAGCCACACACAGGTCCAAGAGTCTGATAAAGACACATCCCTTTCCAAAGCAATTAAGCGAAGAGCCACAGGGGAGGCCCATTCATTTCCATTTGAAAACTGTTTTCTTCAGGCTTCACAAAGGGGTGGCCTGAGGCAAAGACCTTCCTGACATTCAGTGCAACACAACAATAAGTAAGCAAAAGGCCCAAAGCAGGGTTTCTGCACTGAGACTTTCCTGGTCACACTGATATCTGAGTTTTCTGAGATGCTCGCCATTCTCTTCAGCTATCCAGTACGTGGCCATGTCACAGAGCTTGGAGGTGGTACCATTTTGGACACAAATCCATGAGCCTATTCTGGAGAGTGGCCAGAATTCGGGAAGAAAACAACAACTTAGAAAGATAGCAGATGTTGCACATCGATAAGACAAGCTGCAGTCCATTTATATATTGGCAGGATGAATTATGGGAAGATTTATACTAGACAGGACACATCCATTAATGCATTCTCTTTTCTAATATCTACAACAATGGACACAGTGGAATACACAGAAACAGAAACACTCGCCGTGTCAAATGACTTACTAGAAACTGTCCACTCCAAACCAAACAAACCTACTTTCCTATCTATTCTCAGAACATGAGACAAAACAACAAACCCACACGCACTCCCACAAAGGCACCTCCTTCCCCCAAGTAGGTCTGTGACTATCTGGGGTGTCCTCTGACTGGTGGGCCATACTATGTTCCCCCGAAATGTCCTGTCTTCTCTCCGATCTTGTTTCCTTGAACAACTCTGTGAAGAAGTCAGGAAAAAGTGGTTAGCCACTACCTGTTTTCTCAGGAAAGGTCCATCTTCAGAGCTCTCCTGGCATTTGGCCTTCCTCACATCATTAGGTACCAAGAAAACTGACTCTGTCCTTGGTAAATCAAAACAAGTGAGCCCACTGGGACTGGGACTGGGACTGCCTCTGGGTGCCTGGCTTCTTGGATACCAAGTTCAGAGAGTTCCATCACCAAGGAACTGAGGTATGTCACATTCTTTGGAACTGAATGAGGTCACTGCCTTGGCAACCACTTTGTCCTAACAGTTGCTTCCAAGGGTAACATAAGATGGAGTTTGCCCCTACTTCCTCTGACACTTTCATAAGGTAGAATTTATATCAACCATTGGCACCCGGGAACAGCTCTCCACCCAGGCCTGGTTTGGTCCATGTTCTCTACAATAAGAAGAGAGAGGCCGATTCAGACACATCCCTTCATCCTGACCAGGTTGTTTGCCATGGAAGATGACTTTTGCTCTCTCAGGTGCTTCATACCTGCTTACAACTTCTCCAGGTATGATTTGTGCATGGACATTTGAGGTTCTCTTCATGTGGAAGGTCCCCAACTCTCCTGTATTGTAAGAACCACTCTGTCCCTGCTCTTCTGTAAAATGATTGAGGGAACAGTGTATACTGGGGGTTAAAAACAGGTTTGATTTTGGTTACATATGACTCTGTGCGATGAATAATGGTATTGGGAACCTGAAATATTTACAAGAATAATGAGGTGAAATATAAGTATGAAAACAGAAATCTAGGTATGATTTGAAGCCCAGAAGGGTTCTGCCCTTGATTGGGATACTGAACTTTGAATTATGTTTTGCAAATTTGTCTCAGATAATTTGATATACAATGGCATAGGACCTTGTACATTGGATGATTGAATTTAGAAGAGAACATCTAGTCAAAAAGGGATATTCAGTAGGATTAGGAAGATAGTCAGTAGGTTTCGGAAGAAGAGTGAGTATAGGATTTGGACCAAAAGTTCTTTAGCAATAGACTTTCAGTTATAGAGTGAAAGTATATTTCAGCACATATGAAGAGTCAGTCACTATGTTGAACTGGGGAAAATATGTAGAAAAGCAGATATCAATAGAAACATTATGAAATCAGGCAAAGTATAAAGTGAGTGATAGAATTAGACATTTTCAACAGGGTTGAGTTTGAATATATAAACTAGCAAAAAACAAAAATGTAGTCACCAATAGGATTGACAATTGACAGCATTAGGCAACCTGGACATGGATGTTTTTAGAAATCCATGTTCACTTTCTATTTAGGCTTTGGTACAATCATAAGTGTGACCTTTCCATTTTTTGTCCAGAATATTACTGTGATAATGAGGTGACATGAGTAATTCTTTCACCATTTCTGGGAGCAATATATTGAAGATGTAAAATAGAATCGGGGGTAGAAAGAGGTGTACCCTGTTTCTATGAACATAGAGAAAAAGCATGAATAGACCATACTGTGAATAAATAATATAACTTTTTTGAACTTTAAATAATGAATTGAACTGATATCTGAAAAATTAAAGGAAGTCGTATATTGATATACAATCATTCATTCCAACCAGTTATATATCTAATGGAAATATTAATGTTTTGGTTTATCATAAAGAGTGTGTGAGTTTTGCTTCAAAATGATTATGGAAATTCAAAATAATGTGTTTGGAAAGAAGTCTTATGAAAAGACCATTCAAGAAACCCTGAAAATACATGTGTTCTGAAGCAAGAAGTGATTAAAGTTGAAACAAATGCCTATTAATTTGTGAACTTGTGGATGAAATGTATATCCTATGATGTGCAAAAACTGAGGAAACAATAATGTAGCAGTGTCGAATACAAATGAATGACAAATTACATATCATGTCCCATAGGAGTCTACTTGCATTGATGTTAGACTGGGTCAGTTACTGTAGAATAATTAGGATTTGTGTGCACAATTCACTGAAGTTAGTTTTCAGTACTAGGAAACAAATATGTATTTCAAGTGGATGAATATTTCTGATTATAATCTTGTGAAAATTTGATTACAAATCCACATACATGAACATGAATGAATTTAGAGAGTGTATATTAGACACATATATTCCATATTTTGAAAAATTTGGAGAGTATATCTATATCTATATCTACATCTATATATATATATCTATATCTATCTATCTATCTATCTATCTATATATATATATATATATATATATACACACACACACACACGCACACACACACACACACACACACACACACAACACTCACAGACATTAAAAAGTACCAATATAAATGCCAATCGAAATTCATCAGTAAATATATATCATCCACAGATGCAAACATATTTATTTTACTGAACATGAGTTTATGTATAATGTTGTTGTACTAGGACGCTCTCCTATAGGTTGAATTTTTATTTCCAACAGCATTTAGGAGGAGTGAACTCTTCTCACAATTTGTATCTGCCAAGACAGCCACCTCACAAAAATGTACATGTGATACCTGGTAGGATTCTATATATGCATATAAATATACATGTGTGAATAGGCTACAGAAAAGGGAAACAAGAATTCACATATTTGTTAAGTTTAAAAACACATGGAGAATATTTCAATTAAAATTTGACTAGATTTATAACTCCTACCTTATATAATGCAAATGTCAAGTCCACCTATACAACATGTCTCCTCTGAAGTGCTTGTATTTCTATTGTGTTGGGTTAATTTTCCCCATTATATTAGGATGAACTGTCTAAGTCTACCAGGTATGGGTTAATGTCAGGGATTCAGTACTTCGTATGGAAAATTTGAAAATGAATCCAATGCGTATGTAAATATATGCTGCATAATTTCCTCCCGCTCTCATCCAGAAGAATGCCTTGACATCACCTTCACCCCAAGTAAGACACAATTAGAGGAGAGGAGTTACAAAATCAGTGAATATATATCTGGAATGGAAAATGCTCAGGAGTTCACAACCTTGGAGGTGGTAGAAAAGTTTCCAAAACTAAGGGACAGGGTAAACACTCCACAAACATGGAGCTCTGCTGGCCTAAAAACTTTTTGAGAAACTCCTCTGAGATTCCGCACTTGAAATATATGTTGTTTTCAGGAGATTTGGCTTCCTTTGTAGTGACACTATGAGAGCTGGGTCTGCATCTATGTGACCTGGAGGACATGGTTTCTTATTTTCCAAAGAACTAGATGAAGCAGTGCTGAATCCTCTCTTTGTAGGTTAACTGATGCCACTGGAGACTAAGTGTCTCCCCGTGTGGACTGTGAAGCCATTTGGTCCTCCTCCACTTTTTGTGGTGTTTTTCCTGCTGCACTGTGAGTTTGGTATTTGTTTCACGAAATACTAGGAGCTAAACTGGGATACAGTGCTGGAGGGAGTTGTGTCACGTGTGGTGGGTCAGGGTCTGCAAGTGAATGCACCAACTAGGCTTCTATCTCTCACAGCTTGGCCCATTGCCCCCTTGTCCATATCAACCTGATTCTTCATTTTCCTCTGAAGACTCTCCATATAACAAGATGCCTTTACATATAAGGGTCTGCTGGCTGCACCATGTCAGTTACAAGCCCTTTGGAATCCAATGGTAGATCCACATGGCCCTACCACGGATGTTTTATCAAACACCTCCCCACCACTGCTCTAGACCCAGTACTCAGCAGGCTCCAACTTACTGGCATCTCTGTTCTACAACATTTTCATGAAACTCAGTAAATCAAGGCACTGTCTGGTATACTCATAATCAGCAACAGGACATCCAATGTTTCTCCAGTGCCACCTGGTCATAGGAATTTCAAAAATTTCATGGTATTTATCTAGCCATTTTTCAAGCATGAAGTTGGAGGCACTGTGGGTTTCAATTCATGCAGCAAACATTAAATGGTGAGGAAGGTCATTTCAATGAAATCTCTGGAGAACTCTAAAAGGCAAGGCTTCCCAAAGAGTGGACAAAAGGTCACATTAGGCCAGGCCCATTGAGGTCTACAATGTGAGGTACATGTGTGTTTTGACTCTCAACTATGGCTGCCATTTCTTTAAGAATAAAATCATGTGATATCCTTGCTGAGTTTCCCAGGCCTCTGTGGAAATCCACCCGGGGCCTAGGTCTCAGTTTCCAAGAGCGACTTTCATGCGTGGCCTCTTAAAATCCCAACAAAATTCATGGCAATGCTTCTCTGAGTTCAGTTCCAAAACCCAGTCTCTAAGGGGAATCACACCAGAGTTCAAGCCCACGTGGACACAGTCATTTATTCCAATGCCACACAAATGAGCAACATTAAAACCAAAACACTCCCACATAGCCCTCATCTTATTCCATATAGTCAATCATCTTAAACTCTGGCTGGAGGTTTCCATGAGGGGCGCAGCAAAAGACAGTGTCCAAAATCAGCTCGTTTGCCCCTCATTTGCCTAAAGTCAGGGTAGCCTGGACACCGTTTCTGTGAACCAGGAGTGAACAAATAAACCTGCCGTTAATACTTCTATGTTTCTCCAACTTGAGGTCTACTGATTTTAGGTATCAATTCTTTAGGTGATTTAGAGTCAAGCGAAAACACAAGCACCTCTGCAGGGCTTTGAAGAACTCATTTCACCCAAATAATCCCTATTCTCATTTGATGGAGTGCAGCAACCTAACAGAGAAAGGCAAGAGACTTCATCCAAAATGAATGATATTTTTTGCCATTGTGGTTTTGGAAGCTCACATGGGATCATTCTTAAGATCCATCAGGTGCTGAGAATCTAAGCCACAGCCACACACAGGTCCAAGAGGCTGATAAAGACACATGCCTTTCCAAAGCAATTAAGCTAAGAGCCACAGGTGAGGCCCATTCATTTCGATTTGAAAACTGTTTTCTTCAGGCTTCACAAAGGGGTGGCCTGAGGCAAAGACCTTCCTGACATTCAGTGCAACACAACAATAAGTAAGCAAAAAGCCCATAGCAGTGTTTCTGCACTGAGACTTTCCTGGTCACACTGATATCTGAGTTTTCTGAGATGCTCGCCATTCTCTTCAACTATCCAGTACATGGCCATGTCACAGAGCTTGGAGGTGGTACATATTTTGGACACAAATCCATGAGGCTATTCTGGAGAGTGGCCAGAATTCAGGAAGAAAACAACAACTTAGAAAGATAGCAGGTGTTGCACATCGATAAGACAAGCTGCAGTCCATTCATATATTTTGCAGGATGAATTATAGGGAAGATTTATATTAGACAGGACACATCCATTAATGCATTCTCTTTTCTAATGTCTACAACAACGGACACAGTGGGATACACAGAAACAGAAACACTCGCCGTGTCAAATGACTTACTAGAAACTGTCCACTCCAAACCAAACAAAACGCCTTTCCTATCTATTCTCAGAACATGAGACAAAACAACAAACCCACACCCAGTCCCACAAAGGCACCTCCTGCCCCCAAGTAGGTCTTTTACTATCCGAAGTATCCTCTGACTGGTGGGCCATACTATGTTCCCCTGACATGGCCTGTCTTCTCTCAGATCATGTTTCCTTGACCAACTCTGTGAAGAAGTCAGGAAAAAGTGGTTAGCCACTACCTGTTTTCTCAGGAAAGGTCCATCTTCAGAGCTCTCCTGGCATTTGGCCATCCTCACATCATTAGGTACCAAGAAAACTGACTCTGTCCTTGGTAAATCCAAACAAGTGAGCCCACTGGGCCTGGGACTGGGACTGCCTCTGGGTGCCTGGCTTCTTGGATACCAAGTTCAGAGAGTTCCATCACCAAGGAAATGAGGTATGTCACATTCTTTGGAACTGAATGAGGTCACTGCCTTGGCAACCACTTTGTCCTAACAGTTGCTTCCAAGGGTTACATAAGATGGAGGTTTCCCCTACTTCCTGTGACACTTTCATAAGGTAGAATGTATATCAACCATTGGCACCCGGGAAGAGCTCTCCACTCAGGCCTGGATTGTTCCACCTTGTCTACAGTAAGAAGACAGAGCCAGATTCAGACACATCCCTTCATCCTGACCAGGATGTTTGCCATGGAAGATGACTTTTGCTCTCTCAGGTGCTTCATACCTGCCTACAACTTCTCCAGGTATCATTTGTGCATGGACATTTGAGGTTCTCATCTGGTGGAAGATCCCCAACTTTCCTGTATTGTAAGAACCCCTCTGTCCCTGCTCTTCTGTAAAATGATTGAGGGAACAGTGTATACTTGGGGTTAAAAACAGGTTTGATTTGTTGACGAATGATTTTGTGCGATGAATAATGGCATTGGGAACCTGCAATATTTACAAGAATATAGAGGTGAAATATAAGTATGAAAACAGAAATCTAGGTATGATTTGAAGCCCAGAAGGGTTTTGCCCTTGATTGGGATACTTAGCTTTGAATTATGTTCTGCAAAGATGTCTCAGATAATTCGAATTACAATGGCATAGGACGTTTTACATTGGATGATAGAATTTAGAAGAGAACATCAGGTCAAAAAGGGATATTCAGTAGGATTTGGAAGATAGTCGGTAGGTTTAGGAAGACGAGTGAGTACAGGATTTGGACCAAAAGTTCTCTAGCAATAGACTTTTGGTTATAGAGTGAATGTAAATGTCAGCACATATGAAGTGTCAGTCACTATGTTGAACTGGGGAAAATATGTAGAAAAGCAGATATCAATAGAAACATTACGAAATCAGGCAAAGTATAAAGTGAGGGATAGAATTAGACATTTTCAACAGGGTTGAGTTTGAATATATAAATAGGAAAAAAACAAATATGTAGTCACCAATAGGATTGAAAATTGACAGCATTAGGCAACCTGGACATGGATGTTTTTAGAAATCCATGTTCACTTTCCATTTAGGCTTTGGTACAATCATAAGTGTGACCTTTCCATTTTTTGTCCAGAATATTACTGTGATAATGAGCTGACATGAGTATTTCTTTCACCATTTCTGGGAGCAATATATTGAAGATGTAATATTAGAATCGGGGTACAAAGAGGTGTACCCTGTTTCTATGAACATAGAAAAAAAGCATGAATAGACCATACTGTGAATAAATAATATATTTTTTTCAACTTTAAATAATGAATTGAACTGATATCTGAAAAATTAAAGGAAATCGTATATTGATATACAATCATTCATTCCAACCAGTTATATATCTATTGGAAATATTAGTGTTTTGGTTTATCATGAAGAGTGTGTGAGTTTTGCTTCAAAAATATTATGGAAATTCAAAATTATGTGTTTGGAAAGAAGTCTTATGAAAAGACCATTCAAGAAACCCTGACAATACATGTGTTCTGAAGCAAGAAGTGATTAAAGTTGAAACAAATGCCTATTAATTTGTGAACTTGTGGATGCAATGTATATCCTATGATGTGCAAAAACTGAAGAAACAATAATGTACCAGTGTCGAATACAAATGAATGACAAATTACATATCATGTCCCATAGGAGTCTTCTTGCATTGATGTTAGACTGGGTCAGTTACTGTAGAGTAATTAGGATTTGTATGCACCATTCACTGAAGTTAGGTTTCAGTACTATGAAACAAATATGTATTTCAGGTGGATGAATATTTCTGATTATAATCTTGTGAAAAGTTGATTATAAATCCACATACATGTACATGAATGAATTTAGAGAGTATATATTAGACACATTTTTTCATATTTTGAAAAATTTGGAGAGTATATATATATCTATGTCTATACACACACACAGACACACACACACACAGGCACACACACACACAAAGACACACACACACACACACACAACATTCACAGACATTAAAAAGTACCAATATAAATGCCAATCGAAATTCATCAGTAAATATATATCATCCACAGATGCAAAAATATTTATTTTACTGAACATGAGTTTATGCATAATTTTGTTCTACTACACGTTCTCCTATAGGTTGAATTTTCATTTCCAACAGCATTTAGGAGGAGTGAACACTTCTCACAATTTGTATCTGCCAAGACAGCCACCTCACAAAAATGTATGTGTGATACCTGGTAGGATTCTATATATGCATATAAATATACATGTGTGAATAGGCTACAGAAAAAGGAAACAAGAATTCACATATTTGTTAAGTTTAAAAAGAGATGGAGAATATTTCAATTAAAATTTGACGAGATTTATAACTCCTACCTTATATAATGCAAATGTCAAGTCCAACTATACAACATGTCTCCTCTGAAGTGCTTGTATTTCTATTGTGTTTGGTTGAATTTCCCCATTATATTAGGATGAATAGTCTGAGTCTACTAGGTAAGTTTTAGTGTCCGGAATTCAGTACTTCAAATGGAAAATTGGAAAATGAATCCAATGTGTATGTAAATATATGCTGCACAAATATCCTCGTGCTCTCATCCAGAAGAATGCCTTGACATTACCTTCACCCCAAGTAAGACACAATTAGAGGAGAAGAGTTACACAATCAGTGAATACATATCTGGAATGGAAAATGGTCAGGAGTTCACAACCTTGGAGGTGGTTTAGGAGTTTCCAAAAGTAAGGGACATGGTAAACACTCCACAAACATGTAACTCTGCTGGCCTAAAAACTTTTTGAGAAACTGCCTCTGAGTTTCCGCACTTGAAATATATGTTGTTTTCATGATATTTGGCTTCCTTTGTAGTGAGACCATCAAAGCTGGGTCTGCATCTATGTGACCTGGAGGACATGGTTTCTTATTTTCCAATGAACAAGATGAAGCAGTGCTGAATCCTCTCTTTTTAGGTAAATTGAGGCCACTAGAGACTAAGTGTCTCCCCATCTCCCCGTGTGTACTGTGAAGCCATTTGGTCCTCCTCCACTTTTTGTGGTGTTTAGGCTGCTGCACTGTGAGTTTGGTATTTGTTTCACGAAATACTAGCAGCTAAACTGGGACACAGTGCTGGAGGGAGTTCTGTCACGTGTGGTGGGTCATGGTCTGCAAGAGAATGCACCAACTAGGCTTCTATCTCTCACAGCTTGCCCCATTGCCTCCTTGTCCATATCAACCTGATTCTTAATTTTCCTCTTAAAACTCTCCATATAACAAGATGCCTTTACATATAAGGGTCTGCTGGCAGCACCATGTCAGTTACAAGCCATTTGGAATCCAATGGTAGATCCACATGGCCCTACCACGGATGTTTTATCAAACACCTCCCCAGCACTGCTCTAGACCCACTACTCAGCAGGCTCCAACTTACTGGCATCTCTGTTCTACACCATTTTCATGAAACTCAGTAAATCAAGGCACTGTCTGGTATACTCATGATCAGTAATAGGACATCCAATGTTTCTCCAGTGCCACCTGGTCATAGGAATTTCAAAAATTTCATGGTATTTATCTAGCCATTTTTCAAGCATGAAGTTGGAGGCACTGTGGGTTTCAATTCATTCAGCAAAGATTAAATGGTGAGGAAGCTCATTTCAATGAAATCTCTGGAGAAATCTCACAGGCAAGGCTTCCCAAAGAATGGACAAACGGTCACATTAGGCCAGGCCCATTGAGGTCTACAATGTGAGGTGCATGTGTGTTTTGACTCTCAACTATGGCTACCATTTCTTTAAAAATAAAATCATGTGATATCCTTGCTGAGATTCCCAGGCCTCTGTGGAAATCTACCCGGGGCCTAGGTCTCAGTTTCCAAGAGCGACTTTCATGCGTGGCCTCTTAAAATCCCAACAAAATTCATAGCAATGCTTCTCTGAGTTCAGTTCCAAAACCCAGTGTTTAAGGGGAATCACACCAGAGTTCAAGCCCACGTGGAACCAGTCATTTTTTCCAATGCCACACAAATGACCAACATTAAAACCAAAACACTCCCTCATGGCCCTCACCTTATTCCATATAGTCAATCATCTTAAACTCTGGCTGGAGGTTTCATGAGGGGTGCAGCCCAAGACAGTGTCCAAAATCAGCTCGTTTGCCCCTCATTTGCCTAAATTCAGGGTAGCCTGGACACCGTTGCTGTGAACCAGGAGTGAACAAATAAGCCTGCCGTTAATACTTCTATGTTTCTCCAATTTGAGGGCTACTGATTTTAGGTATCGATTCTTTAGGTGATTTAGAGTCATGCGAAAATACAACCACCTCTGCAGGGCTTTGAAGAACTCATTTGACTCACAGAATCCCTATTCATATTTGTTGGAGTGCAGGAACCTAACAGAGGAAGGCAAGAGTCTTCATCCACAATGAATGACATTTTTTGCCATTTTGGTTTTGGAAGCTCACATGGGATCATTCTTAAGATCCATCAGGTGCTGAGAATCTAAGTCACAGCCACACACAGGACCAAGATTCTGATAAAGACACATCCCTTTCCAAAGCAATTAAGCAAAGAACCACAGGTGAGGCCCATTCATTTCCATTTGAAAACTGTTTTCTTCAGGCTTCACAAAGGGGTGGCCTGAGGCAAAGACCTTCCTGACATTCAGTGCAACACAACAATAAGTAAGCAAAAAGCCCAAAGCAGTGTTTCTGCACTAAGACTTTCCTGGTCACACTGATATCTGAGTTTTCTGAGATGCTCGCCATTCTCTTCAACTATCCTTTACATGGCCATGTCACAGAGCTTGGAGGTGGTACATATTTTGGACACAAATCCCTGAGCCCATTCTGGAGAGTGGCCAGAATTCAGGAAGAAAACAACAACTTAGAAAGATAGCAGGTGTTGCACATCGATAAGACAAGCTGCAGTCCATTCACATATTGGGCAGGATGAATTATAGGGAAGATTTATACTAGACAGGACACATCCATTAATGCATTCTCTTTTCTAATGTCTACAACAACGGACACAGTGGGATACACATAAACAGAAACACTCGCCTTGTCAAATGACTTACTAGAAACTGTCTGCTCCAAACCAAACAAACCGCCTTTTCGATCTATTCTCAGAACATGAGACAAAACAACAAACCCACACCCACTCCCACAAAGGCACCTCCTTCCCCCAAGTAGGTCTGTGACTATCCGGAGTGTCCTCTGACTGGTGGGCCATACTATGTTTCCCCGAAATGGCCTGTCTTCTCTCAGATCTTGTTTCCTTGACGAACTCTGTGAAGATGTCAGGAAAAAGTGGTTAGCCACTACCTGTTTTCTCAGGAAAGGTCCATCTTCAGAGCTCTCCTGGCATTTGGCCATCCTCACATCATTAGGTACCAAGAAAACTGACTCTGTCCTTGGTAAATCCAAACAAGTGAGCCCACTGGGCCTGGGACTGGGACTGCCTCTGGGTGCCTGGCTTCTTGGATACCAAGTTCAGAGAGTTCCATCACCAAGGAAATGAGGTATGTCACATTCTTTGGAACTGAATGAGGTCACTGCCTTGGCAACCACTTTGTCCTAACAGTTGCTTCCAAGGGTTACATAAGATGGAGGTTTCCCCTACTTCCTGTGACACTTTCATAAGGTAGAATGTATATCAACCATTGGCACCCGGGAACAGCTCTCCACTCACTCCTGGATTGTTCCACCTTGTCTACAATAAGAAGAGAGAGGCAGATTCAGACACATCCCTTCATCCTGACCAGGTTGTTTGCCATGGAAGATGACTTTTGCTCTCTCAGGTGCTTCATACCTGCCTACAACTTCTCCAGGTATCATTTGTGCATGGACATTTGAGGTTCTCATCTGGTGGAAGATCCCCAACTTTCCTGTATTGTAAGAACCCCTCTGTCCCTGCTCTTCTGTAAAATGATTGAGGGAACAGTGTATACCTGGGGTTAAAAACAGGTTTGATTTGGTGATGAATGATTCTGTGCGATGAATAATGGGATTGGGAACCTGCAATATTTACAAGAATATAGAGGTGAAATATAAGTATGAAAAAAGAAATCTAGGTATGCTTTGAAGCCCAGAAGGGTTTTGCCCTTGATTGGGATACTTAGCTTTGAATTATGTTCTGCAAAGATGTGTCAGATAATTTCATATACAATGGCATAGGACCTTGTACATTGGATGATTGAATTTAGAAGAGACCATCCAGTCAAAAAGGGATATTCAGTAGGATTAGGAAGATAGTCTGTAGGTTTAGGAAGACGAGTGAGTATAGGATTTGGACCAAAAGTTCTTTAGCAATAGACTTTTGGTTATAGAGTGAATGTAAATGTCAGCACATATGAAGAGTCAGACACTATATTGAACTGGGGAAAATATGTAGAAAAGCAGATATCAATGGAAACATTACGAAATCAGGCAAAGTATAAAGTGAGGGATAGAATTAGACATTTTCAACAGGGTTGAGTTTCAATATATAAATTAGGAAAAAACAAATATGTAGTCACCAATAGGATTGAAAATTGACACCATTAGGCAACCTGGACATGGATGTTTTTAGAAATCCATGTTCACTTTCCATTTAGGCTTTGGTACAATCATAAGTGTGACCTTTCCATTTTTTGTCCAGAATATTACTGTGATAATGAGCTGACATGAGTATTTCTTTCACCATTTCTGGGAGCAATATATTGAAGATGTAAAATTAGAATCGGGGGTACAAATAGGTGTACCCTGTTTCTATGAACATAGAGAAAAACCACGAATAGACCATACTGTGAATAAATAATATAACTTTTTTGAACTTTAAATAATGAATTGAACTGATATCTGAAAAATAAAAGGAACTTGTATATTGATATACAATCATTCATTCCATACAGTTATATATCTAATGGAAATATTAGTGTTTTGGTTTATCATGAAGAGTGTGTGAGTTTTGCTTCAAAATGATTATGGAAATTCAAAATAATATGTTTGGAAAGAAGTCTCATGAAAAGACCAGTCAAGAAACCCTGACAATACATGTGTTCTGAAGCAAGAAGTGATTAATGTTGAAACAAATGCCTATTAATTTGTGAACTTGTGGATGAAATGTATATCCTATGATGTGCAAAAACTGAAGAAACAATAATGTACCAGTGTCGAATACAAATGAATGACAAATTACATATCATGTCCCATAGGAGTCTACTTGCATTGATGTTAGACTGGGTCAGATACTGTAGAATAATTAGGATTTGTATGCACCCTTCACTGAAGTTAGTAGTCAGTACTAGGAAACAAATATGTATTTCAGGTGGATGAATATTTCTGATTATAATCTTGTGAAAAGTTGATTATAAATCAACATACATGAACATGAATGAATTTAGAGAGTGTATACTAGACACATATATTTCATATTTGGAAAACGTTGGCGAGTATATCTATATCTATATCTATACACACACACACACACACACACACACACACAAAACACTCACAGACATTAAAAAGTACCAATATAAATGCCAATCGAAATTCATCAGTAAATATATATCATCCACAGATGCAAAAATATTTATGTTTCTGAACATGAGTTTATGTATAATGTTGTTCTTCTAGGACGCTCTCTTATAGGTTGAATTTTCTTTTCCAACAGCATTTAGGAGGACTGAACACTTCTCACAATTTGTATCTGCCAAGACAGCCACCTTACAAAAATGTACGTGTGATACCTGGTAGGATTCTATATATGCATATAAATATACATGTGTGAATAGGCTACAGAAATTGGAAACAAGTATACATATTTGTTAAGTTTAAAAACACATGGAGAATATTTCAATTAAAATTTGACTAGATGTATAACTCCTACCTTATATAATGCAAATGTCAAGTCCAACTATAGAACATGTCTCCTCTGAAGTGCTTGTATTTCTATTGTGTTTGGTTAATTTTCCCCATTATATTAGGATGAATAGTCTGAGTCTACTAGCTATGGGTTAGTGTCATGGATTCAGTACTTCGAATGAAAAATTGGAAAATGAATCCAATGTGTATGTAAATATATGCTGCACAAATATCCTCCCGCTCTCATCCAAAACAATGCCTTGACATTACCTTCACCCCAAGTAAGACACAATTAGAGGAGAAGAGTTACACAATCAGTGAATACATATCTGGAATGGAAAATGCTCAGGAGTTCACAACCTTGGAGGTGGTTTAGGAGTTTCCAAAAGTAAGGGACATGGTAAACACTCCACAAACATGTAACTCTGCTGGTCTAAAAACTGTTTGAGAAACTGCCTCTGAGCTTCCGCACTTGAAATATATGTTGTTTTCATGAGATTTGGCTTCCTTTGTAGTGAGACCATCAAAGCTGGGTCTGCATCTATGTGACCTGGAGGACATGGTTTCTTATTTTCCAATGAACAAGATGAAGCAGGGCTGAATCCTCTCTTTATAGGTAAACTGAGGCCACTGGGGACTAAGTGTCTCCCCGTCTCCACGTGTGGACTGTGAAGCCATTTGGTCCTCCTCCACTTTTTGTGGTTTTTAGGCTGCTGCACTGTGAGTTTGGTATTTGTTTCACGAAATACTAGCAGCTAAACTGGGACACAGTGCTGGAGGGAGTTCTGTCACGTGTGGTGGGTCAGGGTCTGCAAGAGAATGCACCAACAAGGCTTCTATCTCTCACAGCTTGCCCCATTGCCCCCTTGTCCATATCAACCTGATTCTTAATTTTCCTCTTAAAACTCTCCATATAACAAGATGCCTTTACATATAAGGGTCTGCTGGCAGCACCATGTCAGTTACAAGCCATTTGGAATCCAATGGTAGATGCACATGGTCCTACCACGGATGTTTTATCAAACGTCTCCCCACCACTGCTCTAGACCCACTACTCAGCAGGCTCCAAATTACTGGCATCTCTGCTCTACACCATTTTCATGAAACTCAGTAAATCAAGGCACTGTCTGGTATACTCATGATCAGCAACAGGACATCCAATGTTTCTCCAGTGCCACCTGGTCATAGGAATTTCAAAAATTTCATGGTATTTATCTAGCCATTTTTCAAGCATGAAGTTGGAGGCACTGTGGGTTTCAATTCATTCAGCAAACATTAAATGATTAGGAAGCTCATTTCAATGAAATCTCTGGAGAACTGTCACAGGCAAGGCTTCCCAAAGAATGGACAAAACGTCACATTAGGCCAGGCCCATTGAGGTCAACAATGTGAGGTCCATGTGTGTTTTGACTCTCAATTATGGCTGCCATTTCTTTAAGAATAAAATCATGTGATATCCTTGCTGAGATTCCCAGGCCTCAGTGGAAATCTACCCGGGGCCTAGGTCTCAGTTTCCAAGAGCGACTTTCATGCGTGGCCTCTTAAAATCCCAACAAAATTCATGGCAATGCTTCTCTGAGTTCAGTTCCAAAACCCAGTGTCTAAGGGGAATCACACCAGAGTTCAAGCCCACGTGGACCCAGTCATTTTTTCCAATGCCACACAAATGACCAACATTAAAACCAAAACACTCCCACAGGGCCCTCACCTTATTCCATATAGTCAATCATCTTAACCTCTGGCTGGAGGTTTCCATGAGGGACGCAGCCCAAGACAGTGTCCAAAATCAGCTCGTTTGCCCCTCATTTGCCTAAATTCATGGTAGCCTGGACACCGTTGCTGTGAACTAGGAGTGAACAAATAAGCCTGCAGTTAATACTTCTGTGTTTCTCCAATTTGAGGCCTATTGATTTTAGGTATGGATTCTTTAGGTGATTTAGAGTCATGCGAAAACACAAGCACCTCTGCAGGGCTTTAAGAACTCATTTAATCCAAAGAATCCCTATTCTCATTTGTTGGAGTGCAGGAACCTAACAGAGGAAGGCAAGAGACTTCATCCACAATGAATGATATTTTTTTGCCATTTTGGTTTTGGAAGCTAACATGGGATCATTCTTAAGATCCATCAGGTGCTGAGAATCTAAGTCACAGAGACACACAGGTCCAAGAGGCTGATAAAGACACATCCCTTTCCAAAGCAATTAAACAAAGAGCCACAGGTGAGGCCCATTCATTTCCATTTGAAAACTGTTTTCTTCAAGCTTCACAAAGGGGTGGCCTGAGGCAAAGACCTTCCTGACATTCAGTGCAACACAACAATAAGTAAGCAAAAGGCCCAAAGCAGGGTTTCTGCACTGAGACTTTCCTGGTCACACAGAAATCTGAGTTTTCTGAGATGCTCGCCATTCTCTTCAGCTATCCAGTACATGGCCATGTCACAGAGCTTGGAGGTGGTACATATTTTGGACACAAATCCCTGAGCCTATTCTGGAGAGTGGCCAGAATTCAGGAAGAAAACAACAACTTAGAAAGATACCAGGTGTTGCACATCGATAAGACAACCTGCAGTCCATTCATATGTTGGGCAGGATGAATTATGGGAAGATTTATACTAGACAGAACACATCCATTAATGCATTCTCTTTTCTAATGTCTACAACAACGGACACAGTGGGATACACATAAACAGAAACACTCGCCTTGTCAAATGACTTACTAGAAACTGTCTGCTCCAAACCAAACAAATCGCCTTTTCTATCTATTCTCAGAACATGAGACAAAACAACAAACACACACCCACTCCCACAAAGGCACCTCCTTCCCCCATGTAGGTCTGTGACTATCCGGAGTGTCCTCTGACTGGTGGGCCATACTATGTTCCCCCGAAATGGCCTGTCTTCTCTCAGATCTTGTTTCCTTGACCAACTCTGTGAAGATGTCAGGAAAAAGTGGTTAGCCACTACCTGTTTTCTCAGGAAAGGTCCATCTTCAGAGCTCTCCTGGCATTTGGCCATCCTCACATCATTAGGTACTAAGAAAACTGACTCTGTCCTTGGTAAATCCAAACAAGTGAGCCCACTGGGCCTGGGACTGGGACTGCCTCTTGGTGCCTGGCTTCTTGGATACCAAGTTCAGAGAGTTCCATCACCAAGGAAATGAGGTATGTCACATTCTTTGGAACTGAATGAGGTCACTGCCTTGGCAACCACTTTGTCCTAACAGTTGCTTCCAAGGGTTACATAAGATGGAGGTTTCCCCTACTTCCTGTGACCCTTTCATAAGGTAGAATGTATATCAACCATTGGCACCCGGGAACAGCTCTCCACTCAGGCCTGGATTGTTCCACCTTGTCTACAATAAGAAGAGAGAGGCAGATTCAGACACATCCCTTCATCCTGACCAGGTTGTTTGCCATGGAAGATGACTTTTGCTCTCTCAGGAGCTTCATACCTGCCTACAACTTCTCCATGTATCATTTATGCATGGACATTTGAGGTTCTCATCTGGTGGAAGATCCCCAACTTTCCTGTATTGTAAGAACCCCTCTGTCCCTGCTCTTCTGTAAAATGATTGAGGGAACAGTGTATACCTGGGGTTAAAAACAGGTTTGATTTGGTGATGAATGATTCTGTGCGATGAATAATGGGATTGGGAACCTGCAATATTTACAAGAATATAGAGGTGAAATATAAGTTTGAAAAAAGAAATCTAGGTATGCTTTGAAGCCCAGAGGGTTTTTCCCTTGATTGGGATACTTAGCTTTGAATTATGTTCTGCAAACATGTCTCAGTTAATTTGATATACAATGGCATAGAACCTTGTACATTGGATGATTGAATTTAGAAGAGAACATCCAGTGAAAAAGGGATATTCAGTAGGATTAGGAAGATAGTCGGTAGGTTTAGGAAGACGAGTGAGTATAGGATTTGGACAAAAAGTTCTTTAGCAATAGACTTTTGGTTATAGAGTGAATGTAAATGTCAGCACATATGAAGAGTCAGACACTATGTTGAACTGGGGAAAATATGTAGAAAAGCAGATATCAATGGAAACATACGAAATCAGGCAAAGTATAAAGTGAGGGATAGAATTAGACATTTTCAACAGGGTTGAGTTTCAATATATAAATTAGGAAAAAACAAATATGTAGTCACCAATAGGATTGAAAATTGACAGCATTAGGCAACATGGACATGGATGTTTTTAGAAATCCATGTTCACTTTCCATTTAGGCTTTGGTACAATCATAAGTGTGACCTTTCCATTTTTTGTCCAGAATATTACTGTGATAACGAGGTGTCATGAGTATTTCTTTCACCATTTCTGGGAGCAATATTGAAGATGTAAAATTAGAATCGGGGGTACAAATAGGTGTACCCTGTTTCTATGAACATAGAGAAAAACCACGAATAGACCATACTGTGAATAAATAATATAACTTTTTTGAACATTAAATAATGAATTGAACTGATATCTGAAAAAAAAAGGAAATTGTATATTGATATACAATCATTCATTCCAACCAGTTATATATCTAATGGAAATATTAGTGTTTTGGTTTATCATAAAGAGTGTGTGAGTTTTGCTTCAAAATGATTATGGAAATTCAAAATAATGTGTTTGGAAAGAAGTCTCATGAAAAGACCAGTCAAGAAACCCTGACAATACATGTGTTCTGAAGCAAGAAGTGATTAATGTTGAAACAAATGCCTATTAATTTGTGAACTTGTGGATGAAATGTATATCCTATGATGTGCAAAAACTGAAGAAACAATAATGTACCAGTGTCGAATACAAATGAATGACAAATTACATATCATGTCCCATAGGAGTCTACTTGCATTGATGTTAGACTGGGTCAGATACTGTAGAATAATTAGGATTTGTATGCACCTTTCACTGAAGTTAGTTTTCAGTACTACAAAACAAATATGTATTTCAGGTGGATGAATATTTCTGATTATAATCTTGTGAAAAGTTGATTACAAATCCACATACATGAACATGAATGATATAGAGAGTGTATATTAGACACATATATTTTATATTTTGAAAAATTCGGAGAGTATATCTATATCTATATCTATACCTATATCTATCTATCTATCTATCTATATCTATATCTATATATATACACACACACACACACACACAAACACATACACACACACAACACTCACAGACATTAAAAAGTACCAATATAAATGCCAATCTGAATTCATCAGTAAATATATATCATCCACAGAGGCAAAAATATTTATTTTACTGAACATGAGTTTATGTATAAAGTTGTTCTACTAGGACGCTCTCCTATAGGTTGAATTTTCATTTCCAACAGCATTTAGGAGGAGTGAACACTTCTCACAATTTGTATCTGCCAAGACAGCCACCTCACAAAAATGTACGTGTGATACCTGCTAGGATTCTATATATGCATATATATATATATACATGTGTGAAGAGGCTACAGAAGAGGGAAACAAGAATTCACATATTTGTTAAGTTTAAAAACACATGGAGAATATGTCCATTAAAATTTGAATAGATTTATAACCCCTACCTTATATAATGCAAATGTCGAGTCCAACTATACAACATGTCTCCTCTGAAGTGCTTGTATTTCTATTGTGTTGGGTTAATTTTCCCCATTATATTAGGATGAATAGTCTGAGTCTACTAGGTATGGCTTAGTGTCAGGAATTCAGCATTTCGAATGGAAAATTGGAAAATGAATCCAATGTGTATGTAAATATATGCTGCACAAATATCCTCCCGCTCTCATCCAGAAGAATGCCTTGACATTACCTTCACCCCAAGTAAGACACAATTAGAGGAGAAGAGTTACAAAATCAGGGAATACATATCTGGAATGGAAAATGATCAGGAGTTCACAACCTTGGAGGTGGTAGAGGAGTTTTCAAAACTAAGGGACAGGGTAAACACTCCACAAACATGGAGCTCTGCTGGCCTAAAAACTTTTTGAGAAACTGCCTCTGAGCTTCTGTACTTGAAATATATGTTGTTTTCAGGAGATTTGGCTTCCTTTGTAGTGAGACCATCAAAGCTGGGTCTGCATCTATGTGACCTGGAGGACATGGTTTCTTATTTTCCAATGAACAAGATGAAGCAGTGCTGAATCCTCTCTTTGTAGGTAAACTGAGACCACTGGGTACTAAGTGTCTCCCCGTGTGTACTGTGAAGCCATTTGGTTCTCCTCCACTTTTTGTGGTGTTTTTGCTGCTGCACTGTGAGTTTGGTATTTGTTTCCCGAAATACTAGGAACTAAACTGGGACACAGTGCTGGAGGGAGTTCTGTCACGTGTGGTGGGTCTGGGTCTGCAAGAGAATGCACCAACTAGGCTTCTATCTCTCACAGCTTGCCCAATTGACCCCATGTCCATATCAACCTGATTCTTAATTTTCCTCTGAAAACTCTCCATATAACAAGATGCCTTTACATATAAGGGTCTGCTGGCTGCACCATATCAGTTACAAGCCATTTGGAATCCAATGGTAGATCCACATGGCACTACAACGGATGTTTTATCAAACACCTCTCCACCACTGCTCTAGACCCACTACTCAGCAGACTCCAACTTACTGGCATCTCTGTTCTACACCATTTTTATGAAACTCAGTAAATCAAGGCACTGTCTGGTATACTCATGATCAGCAACAGGACATCCAATGTTTCTCCAGTGCCACCTGGTCATTGGAATTTCAAAAATTTCATGGTATTTATTTAGCCATTTTTCAAGCATGAAGTTGGAGGCACTGTGGGTTTCAATTCATTCAGCAAACATTAAATGGTGAGGAAGCTCATTTCAATGAAATCTCTGGAGAACCCTCACAGGCAAGGCTTCCCAAAGAGTGAACAAAAGGTCACATTAGGCCAGGCCCATTGAGGTCTACAATGTGAGGTCCATGTGTGTTTTGACTCTAAACTATGGCTGCCATTTCTTTAAGAATAAAATCATGTGATATCCTTGCTGAGATTCCCAGGCCTCTGTGGAAATCCACCGGGGCCTAGGTCTCAGTTTCCAAGAGCGACTTTCATGCGTGGCCTCTTAAAATCCCAACAAAATTCATGCCAATGCTTCTCTGAGTTCAGTTTCAAATCCCAGTCTCTAAGGGGAATCACACCAGAGTTCAAGCCCACGTGGTCCCAGTCATTTTTTCCAATGCCACACAAATGATCAAAATTAAAATCAAAACACTCCCACATGGCCCTCATCTTATTCCATATAGTCAATCATCTTAACCTCTGGGTGGAGGTTTCCATGAGGGGCGCAGCCAAAGACAGTGTCCAAAATCAGCTCCTTTGCCCCTCATTTGCCTAAATTCAGGGTAGCCTGGACACCGTTTCTGTGAACCAGGATTGAACAAATAAGCCTGCCGTTAATACTTCTGTGTTTCTCCAATTTGATGCCTACTGATTTTAGGTATCGATTCTTTAGGTGATTTCGAGTCATGCGAAAACACAAGCACCTCTGCAGGGCTTTGAAGAACTCATTTGACCCAAAGAATCCCTATTCTCATTTGATGGAGTGCAGGAACCTAACAGAGGAAGAAAAGAGACTTCATCCATAATGAATGATATTTTTGCCATTTTGGTTTTGGAAGCTCACATGGGATCATTCTTAAGATCCATCAGGTTCTGTGAATATAAGTCACAGGAACACACACAGGTCCAAGAGGCTGATAAAGACACATCCCTTTCCAAAGCAATTAAGCAAAGAGCCACAGGTGAAGCCCATTCATTTCCATTTGAAAACTGTTTTCTTCAGGCTTCACAAAGGAGTGGCCTGAGGCAAAGACCTTCCTGACATTGAGTGCAACACAACAATAAGTAAGCAAAAGGCCCAAAGCAGGGTTTCTGCACTGAGACTTTCCTGGTCACGCTGATATCTGAGTTGTCTGAGATTCTCGCCATTCTCTTCAGCTATCCAGTACATGGCCATGTCACAGAGCTTGGAGGTGGTACATATTTTGGACACAAATCCATGAGCCTATTCTGGAAAGTGTCCAGAATTCAGAAAGAAAACAACAACTTAGAAAGATAGCAGGTGTTGCACATCGATAAGACAAGCTGCAGTCCTTTCATATATTGGGCAGGATGAATTATGGGAAGATTTATACTAGACAGGACACACCCATTAATGCATTCTCTTTTCTAATGTCTACAACAACGAACACAGGGGAATACACAGAAACAGAAAAACTCGCCATGTCAAATGACTTACTAGAAACTGTCCATTCCAAACCAAACAAACCTACTTTCCTATCTATTCTCAGAACATGAGACAAAACAACAAACCCACACCCACTCCTCCAAAGGCACCTCCTTCCCCCAAGTAGGTCTGTGACTATCCGGAGTGTCCTCTGACTGGTGGGCCATACTATGTTCCCCCAAAATGGACTGTCTTCTCTCAGATCTTGTTTCATTGACCAACTCTGTGAAGATGTCAGGAAAAAGTGGTTAGACACTACCTGTTTTCTCAGGAAAAATCCATCTTCACAGCTCTCCTGGCATTTGGCCATCCTCACATCATTAGGTACCAAGAAAACTGACTGTCCTTGGTAAATCCAAACAAGTGAGCCCACTGGGACTGGGACATGGACTGCCTCTGGGTGCCTGGCTTCTTGGATACCAAGTTCAGAGAGTTCCATCACCAAGGAAATGAGGTATGTCACATTCTTTGGAACTGAATGAGGTCCCTGCCTTGGCACCCACTTTGTCCAAACAGTTGCTTCCAAGGGTAAGATAAGATGGAGGTTGCCCCTACTTCCTGTGACACTTTCATAAGGTAGAATGTATATCAACCATTGGCACCCGGGAACAGCTCTCCACTCATGCCTGGTTTGGTCCATCATCTCTAAAATAAGAAGAGAGAGGCAGATTGAGACACATCCCTTCATCCTGACCAGGTTCTTTTCCATGGAAGAGGACTTTTGCTCTCTCTGGTGCTTCATACCTGCCTACAACTTCTCCAGGTATCATTTGTGCATGGACATTTGAGGTTCTCATCAGGTGGAAGGCCCCCAACTTTTCTGTATTGTAAGAACCACTCTGTCCCTGCTCTTCTGTAAATTCATTGAGGGAACAGTGTATACTTGGGGTTAAAAACAGGTTTCATTTGGGTTAGGAATGATTCTGTGCGATGAATAATGGTATTGGAAACATGCAATATTTACAAGAATATAGAGTTGAAATATAAGTATGAAAACAGAAATCAAGGTATGATTTGAAGCCCAGAATAGTGTTGCCCTTGATTGGGATACTTAGCTTTGAATTATGTTCTGCAAAGTTGTCTCAGATAATTCGAAATACAATGGCATAGGATCTTGTAAATTGGATGATTGAATTTAGAAGAGAACATCCAGTCAAAAAGGGATATTCAGTAGGATTAGGAAGATAGTCGGTAGGTTTAGGAAGAAGAGTGAGTATAGGATTTGGACCAAAAGTTCTTTAGCAATAGACTTTCGGTTATAGAGTGAATGTAAATGTCAACACACATGAAGAGTCAGTCAGTATGTTGAACTGGGGAAAATATGTAGAAAAGCCGATATCAATAGAAACATTACGAAATGAGGCAAAGTATAAAGTGAGTGTTAGAATTAGACATTTTCAACAGGGTTGAGTTTGAATATATAAATTAGGAAAAAACAAATATGTAGTCACCAATAGAATTGACAATTGACAGCATTAGGCAACCTGGACATAGATGTTTTTAGAAATCCATGTTCACTTTCTATTTAGGCTTTGGTACAATCATAAGTGTGACCTTTCCATTTTTTGTCCAGAATATTACTGTGATAATGAGGTGACATGAGTATTTCTTTCACCATTTCTGGGAGCAATATATTGAAGATGTAAAATTAGAATTGGTTGTACAAAGAGGTGTACCCTGTTTGTATGAACATAGAGAAAAAGTATGAATAGACCATACTGTGAATAAATAATATAACTTTTTTGAACTTTAAATAATGCATTGAACTGATATCTGAAAAATTAAAGGAAATCGTATATTGATATACAATCATTAATTCCAACCAGTTATTTATCTAATGGAAATATTAGTGTTTTCTTTTATCATGAAGAGTTTGTGAGTTTTGCTTCAAAATGATTATGGAAATTCAAAATAATGTGTTTGGTAAGAAGTCTCATGAAAAGACCAGTCAAGAAACCCTGACAATACATGTGTTCTGAAGCAAGAAGTGATTAAAGTTGAAACAAATGCCTATTAATTTGTGAACTTGTGGGTGAAATGTATATCCTATGATGTGCAAAAACTGAAGAAACAATAATGTACCAGTGTCGAATACAAATGAATGACAAATTACATATCATGTCCCATAGGAATCTACTTGCATTGATGTTAGACTGGGTCAGTTACTGTAGAATAATTAGGATATGTATGCACCATTCACTGAAGTTAGTTTTCAGTACTAGGAAACAAATATGTATTTCAGGTGCATGAATATTACTGATTATAATCTTGTGAAAAGTTGATTATAAATCCACATACATGAACATGAATGAATTTAGAGAGTGTATATTAGACACATATATTTCATATTTTGAAAAATTTGGAGAGTATATCTATATCTATATCTATATCTATACACACACACACACACACACACACACACACACACACACACACAACACTCACAGACATTAAAAAGTACCAATATAAATGCCAATCGAAATTCATCAGTAAATATATGTCATCCAGAAATGCAAAACTATTTATTTTACTGAATATGACTTTATGTATAACGTTGTTCGACTAGGACGGTCTCCTATAGGTTGAATTTTTATTTCCAACAGCATTTAGGAGGAGTGAACTCTTCTCACAATTTGTATCTGCTAAGACAGCCACCTCACAAAATGTACGTGTGATACCTGCTAGGATTCTATATATGCATATATATATATACATGTGTGAATAGGCTAAAGAAAAGGGAAACAAGAATTCACATATTTCTTAAGTTTAAAAACACATGGAGAATATGTCCATTAAAATTTGAATACATTTATAACTCCTACCTTATATAATGCAAATGTCAAGTCCAACTATACAACATGTCTCCTCTGAAGTGCTTGTATTTCTATTGTGTTGGGTTAATTTTTCCCATTATATTAGGATGAATAGTCTGAGTCTACTAGGTATGGCTTAGTGTCAGGAATTCAGCATTTCGAATGGAAAATTGGAAAATGAATCCAATGTGTATGTAAATATATGCTGCACAAATATCCTCCCGCTCTCATCCAGAAGAATGCCTTGACATTACCTTCACCCCAAGTAAGACACAATTAGAGGAAAAGAGTTACAAAATCAGGGAATACATATCTGGAATGTAAAATGCTCAGGAGTTCAGAACCTTGGAGGTGGTAGAGGAGTTTGCAAAACTAAGGGACAGGGTAAACACTCCACAAATATGGAGCTCTGCTGGCCTAAAAACTTTTTGAGAAACTGCCTCTGAGCTTCCGCCCTTGAAATATATGTTGTTTTCAGGAGATTTGTCTTCCTTTGTAGGGAGACCATCAAAGCTGGGTCTGCATCTATGTGACCTGGAGGACATGGTTTCTTATTTTCCAATGAACAAGATGAAGCAGTGCTGAATCCACTCTTTGTAGGTAAACTGAGGCCACTGGGGACTAAGTTTCTCCCCGTGTGGACTGTAAAGCCATTTGGTCCGCCTCCACTTTTTGTGGTGTTTTTGCTGCTGCACTGTGAGTTTGGTATTTGTTTCACGAAATACTAGGAGCTAATCTGGGACAGAGTGCTGGAGGGAGTTCTGTCACGTGTGGTGGGTCAGGGTCTGCTAGAGAATGCACCAAATAAGCTTCGATCTCTCACAGCTTGCCCCATTTCCCCCTTGTCCATATCAACCTGATTCTTAATTTTCCTCTGAAAACTCTGCATATAACAAGATGCTTTTACATATAAGGGTCTGCTGGCTGTACCACGTCAGTTACAAGCCATTTGGAATCCAACGGTAGATCCACATGGCCCTACCACGGATGTTTTATCAAACACCTCCCCAGCACTGCTCTAGACCCACTACTCAGCAGGCTCCAACTTACTGCCATCCTATTCTACACCATTTTCATGAAACTCCGTAAATCAAGGCACTGTCTGGTATACTCATGATCAGCAACAGGACATCCAATGTTTCTCCAGTGCCACCTGGTCATAGAAATTTCAAAAATTTCATGGTATTTATCTAGCCATTTTTCAAGCATGAAGTTTGAGGCACTGTGGGTTTCAATTCATTCAGCAAACATTAAATGGTGAGGAAGCTCATTTCAATGAAATCTCTGGAGAACTCTCACAGGCAAGGCTTTCCAAAGAGTGGTCAAAAGGTCACATTAGGCCAGGCCCATTGAGGTCTACAATGTGAGGTCCATGTGTGATTTGACTCTCAACTATGGCTGCCATGTCTTTAAGAATAAAATCATGTGATATCCTTGCTGAGATTCCCAGGCCTCTGTGGAAATCCACCTGGGGCCTAGGTCTCAATTTCCAAGAGCGACTTTCATGCGTGGCCTCTTGAAATCCTAACAAAATTCATGGCAATGCTTCTCTGAGTTCAGTTCTAAAACCCAGTCTCTAAGGGGAATCACACCAGAGTTCAAGCCCACGTGGACCCAGTCATTTTTTCCAATGCCACACAAATGACCAAAATTAAAACCGAAACACTCCCACATGGCCCTCATCTTATTCCATATAGTAACTCGTCTTAACCTCTGGCTGGAGGTTTCCATGAGGGGCGCAGCCATAGACAGTGTCCAAAATCATCTCGTTTTCCCCTCATTTGCCTAAAGTCAGGGTGGCCTGGACACCGTTTCTGTGAACCAGCAATGATCAAATAAGCCTGCCGTTAATTCTTCTGTGTTTCTCCAATTTGAGGCCTACTGATTTCAGGAATAGATTCTTTGTGTGATTTAAAGTTATTCGAAAACCCAAACACCTCTGCAAAGATTTGAAGAACTCATTTGACCCAAAGAATCCCTATTCTCACTAGATGGAGTTCAGGAACCTAACAGAGGAAGGCAAGAGACTTCATCCACAATGAATGATTTTTTGCCCTTATGGTTTTGGATGCACGCATGGGATCATTCTTTAGATTCATCAGGTGCTGAGAATCTAAGTCACAGCCACACACATGGCCAAGAGGCTGATTCAGACACATCCATTCTCAAAGCAATGAAGCCAGAAGCCACAGGTGATGCCCATTCATTTGTATTTGAAAACTGTTTTCTTCAGGTTTCACAAAGGGGTGGCCTGAGGCAAAGACCTTCCTGACATTCAGTGCAACACAACAATTAGTAAGCAAATTGCCCAAAGCAGGGTTTCTGCACTGAGACTTTCCTGGTCACACTGATATCTGAGTTTTCTGAAATACTCGCCATTCTCTTCAGCTATCCATTACATGGACATGTCACAGAGCTTGGAGGTGGTACATATTTTGGACACAAAACGATGAGCCTATTCTGGAGAGTGGCCAGAATTCAGGAAGAAAACAGCATCTTAGAAAGATAGTAGGTGTTGCACATCGATAAGACAAGCTGCAGTCCATTCATATATTGGGCAGGATGAATTATGGGAAGACTTATACTAGACAGGACACATCAATTAATGCATTCTCTTTTTAATGTCTACAACAACGGACACATTGGGATACACCGAAAAAGAAACACTCGCCTTGTCAAACAACTTACTAGAAACTGTCCACTACAAACCAAACAAACCGCCTTTCCTACCTATTCTCAGAACATGAGACAAAACAACAAACCCACACCCACTCCCACAAAGGCACCTCCTTACCCCAAGTAGGTCTGTGACTATCCGGAGTTTCCTCTGACTGTGGGCCATACTATGTTCCCCCGAAATGGCCTGTCTTCTCTCAGATCTTGTTTCCTTGTTCAACTCTGTGTAGTTGTCAGGAAAAAGTGGTTAGCCACTACTTGCTTTCTCAGGAAAGGTCCCTCTTTAGAGTTCTCCTGGCATTAGGCCATCCTCACATCAGTAGGTACCAAGAAAACTGACTCTGTCCTTGGTAAATCCAAACAAGTGAGCCCACTGGGACTGGGACTGGGACTGCCTCTGGGTGCCTGGCTTCTTGGATACAAATTTCAGAGAGTTCCATCACCAAGGAAATGAGGTATGTCACATTCTTTGGAACTGAATGAGGTCACTGCCTTGGCAACCACTTTGTCCTAACTGTTGCTTCCAAGGGTCCCATGAGATGGAGGCTTCCCCTACTTCCTGTGACACTTTCACAAGGTAGAATGGTATATCAACCATAGGCACCCAGGAACAGCTCTCCACACAGGCCTGGTTTGGTCCATCTTCTCTACAATAAAAAGAGAGAAGCTGATTCAGACACATCCCTTCATCCTGACCAGGTTATTTGCCATGGAAGATGACTTTTGCTCACTCAGGTCCTTCATACCTGCCTACAACTTCTCCAGGTATCATTTCTGCATGGACCTTTGAGGTTCTCAGCAGGTGGAAGATCCCATAATTTCCTGTATTGTAAGAACCACTCTGTCCCTGCTTTTCTGTAAAATGAGATTGAGGGAACAGTGTGCGCTTAGGGTTAATAACAGGTTTGATTTGGGTTATGAATCATTCTGTGTGATGAATAATGGTATTGGGAACCTGTGATATTTACAAGAATATAGATGTGAAATAAAAGTATGAAAACAAAAATCTAGGTATGATTTGAAGCCCAGAAGGGTTTTCCCCTTGATTGGGATACTTAGCTTTGAATTATGTTCTGCAAAGATGTCTCAGATAATTCGATATTCAAGGGAGTAGGACCTTGTACCTATGATGATTGAATTTAGAAGAGAACATCCAGGCAAAAAGTGATAATCGTTAGGATTAGGAAGATAGTCGATAGCTTTAGGAAGAAGAGTGAGTATAGGATTTGGACCAAAAGTTCTTTACCAGTAGGGTTTCGGTTATGGAGTGAATGTAGATGTCAGTACATATGAAGAGTCAGTCACTATGGTGAACTGGGGAAAATATGTAGAAAAGCAGATATCAATAGAATCATTACAAAATCAGGCAAAGTATAAAGTGAGTGATAGAATTAGTCATTTTCAACAGCGTTGAGTTTGAATATATAAATTAGATGGAAACAAATATGTAGTCACCAACAGGATTGACAATTGATAGCATTAGGCAACCTGGACATGGATGTTTTTAGTAATCTATGTTCACTTTCCATTTAGGCTTTGGTACAATCATAAGAGTGACCTTTCCATTTTTTGTCCAGAATATTACTGTGATAATGAGGTGACATGAGTATTTCTTTCACCATTTCTGGGAGCAATATATTGAATATTTAAAATTAGAATTGGGGGTACAAAGAGGTGTACCCTGTGTCTATGAACATAGAGATAAAGCATGAATAGAACATACTGTGACTAAATAATACAACTTTTATGAACTTTAAATAATGAATTGAATTGATATCTGAAAAATTAAAGGAAATCATATATTGATACACAATCATTCATTCCAACCAGTTATATATCTCATGGAAATATTAGTGTTTTGGTTTATCATGAAGAGTGTGTGAGTTTTGCTTCAAAAGTGATTATGGAAATCTAAAATAATGTGTTTGGAAAGAAGTCTCATGAAAAGACCTGTCAAGAAACCCTGACAATACTTGTGTTCTGAAGCAAGAAGTGATTAAAGTTGAAACAAATGCATATAAATTTGTGAACTTGTGGATGAAGTGTATAACTTAAAATGTGCAAAAACTGAAGAAATAATAATGTACCATTGTTGAATACATATGAACGTCAAATTACATATCATGTCCCATAGGAGTCTACTTGCATTGATGTTAGACTGGTTCAGTTTCTGTAGAATAATGAGGATTTGTATGCCCCATTCACTGAAGTTAGTTTTCAGTACTAGGAAACAATTATGTATTTCAGGTGGATGAATATTTCTGATTATAATCTTGTGAAAAGTTGATTATAAATCCACATACATGAACATGAATGAATTTAGAGGGTTTACATAGACACATATATTTTATATTTTGAAACATCTGCAGAGTGTACAGATATATTATACACACACACCCAAAAAAAAAACACTCACATACATTTAATAGTAGCAATATATATGCCAATCGAAATTCATCAGTAAATATATATCATCCACAGATGCAAAAATATTTATTTTACTGAACATGAATTTATGCATAATGTTCTTCTACTAGGAAGCTCCCCTATAGGTTGAATTTTCAGTTCCAACAGCGTTTAGGAGGAGTGAACTCTTCTCACAGTTTGTATATGCCAAGTCAGCCACCTCAAAAATGTACGTGTGATACCTGGTAGGATTCTATATGTGCATATAAATATACAAGTGTGAATAGGCTAAAGAGAAAGGGAAACAAGAATTCTCGTATTTTTTAAGTTTAAAAACTCAGGGAGAATTTCTTCGATTAAAAATTGACTAGATGTATAACTTTTACCTTATATAATGCAAAACGCAAGTCCAACTATACAACATGCCTCCAAAGAAATGCTTGTATTTCTATAGGTTTGGCTTATTTTTCTCTATCATATTAGGATGAGTTGTCTGAGTCTAGTAGGTATGGGTTAGTGTCAGGGATTCAATATTTCAAAATGAAAATTGGAAAATGAATCCAATTTGTATGCATATATATGCTGCACAAATATCCTCCCACTCTCATCCAGAACAATGCCTTGACATTACCTTCACCCCAAGTAAGACACAATTAGAGGAGAAGAGTTAGAAAATCAGTGAACACATATCTGGAATGGAAAATGCTCAGGAGTTCACAACCTTGGAGGTTGTAGAGGAGTTTCCAAAAGCAAGGGATAGGGTAAACACTCCACAAACATGGAGCTCTGCTGGCCTAAAAGCTTTTTGAGAAACTGCCTCTGAGATAGGGCACTTGAAATATATGTTGTTTTCAGGAGATTTGGCTTTCTTTGTAGTGAGACCATCAAAGCTGGGTCTGCATCTATGAGACCTGGAAGACATTGTTTCTGATATTTCAATGAACATGAGGCAGCAGTGCTGATATTTTTCTTTTTAAGTAAACTGTGGCCTCTGGGGTCTAAGTGTCTCCCCGTTGAACTGTGAAGCCATTTGGCCCTCCTACACTTTTTGTGGGGTTTTTGGTGCTGCACTGGTAGTTTGGTATTTGCTTCATAAAATAGAAGGAGTTCAACTGGGACACAGTGCAGGAGGGAGTTCTATCACGTGTGGTGGGTCAGGGACAGCAGAAAAATGCACCAACCAATCTTCTATCCCTCAAAGCTTGCCCCATTGCATCCTTGTCCATAGCAACCTGATTCTGAACATTGCCCTGAATCCTCTCCATATAACAAGATGCCTTTACTTATAAGGGTCTGCTGGCTGCACCATGTAAGCCACAAGCCATTTGTAAGCCAATGGAATATCCAAATTGCTCCAACACAGAAGTTTTATCACACTCCTGCCCACCACAACTCTAGGCCCACTTCTCAGGAGGCTGCAACTTACTGGGACCTCTGTTCTACACCATTTTCATAAAACCCAGTCAAGCAAGGCACTGTCAGGTACATCCATGATCAGCAGCAGGACATCCAAAGGTTCTCTAGTGCAACCTAGTCGTGAGAATTTCAAAAAATTCACGGTATTTATCTAGAAATTTTTCAAGGATGAAGTTGGAGGCACTGTGGGTTTCAATTTATTCAGGAACCATTAAATGGAGAGGAAGATTATTTCAATGAAATCTCTGGAGAACCCTCACAGGCAAGGCTTCTCAAAGAGTGGACAAAAGGTCACATTTAGCCAGGCCCATTGAGGTCTACAATGTGAGGTCCTTGTGTGTTTTGACTCTCAAATATGGCTGCCAAGTCTTTCGAATGAAATCATGTGATACCTTGGCTGAGATTCCCAGTTCTCTGTGCAAAGCCACTCTGGCGCTAGTTCTCAGTTTCCAAGGGTGACTCTCATACATGGCCTCTTTAATCCCAACACAATACATGGCAATACTTTTCTGAGGTCAGATTCTGAACTCAGTCTCTAAGGGGAATCACACCAAAGTTCAAGCCCAGGTAGACCCAGTTATGTCTTCCAACTGCCACACAAATATCCACAATTAAATCCAAAACACTCCCACATGTCACTCATCTTTTCTAAATACACACTCATCATAACCTCTGGCTGGTGGTTTCCATGAGGGGTGCGGCCCAAGACAGTGTCCAAAATAACCACCCTTGCCCCTCATTTGCCTAAAATCAGGGTGGCCTGGACATCCTTCCAGTGAACCAGGAGTGATCAAATTGGCCGGCCATTAAGATGGCACTGCTTCTCCAATTTGAAGCCTACTGACTGTGGGGCTTAGAGTCTTTATGTGATTTGGAGTCATGAGAAAAATCAAGCACTTATGGGCTATCCTCTGCAGGGTTTTGAGGAACACATTTGAACCAAATGATCACTATTCTCACTTGATGAAGGTCAGGAACCCTACAGAGGAATGTGAGAGACTTCATCCAAAATGAATGCTCTTTTGTCCATTTTGGTTTTGGATGCACACATGGGATCTTTCTTTAGATCCATCAGGTGCTAAAAATCTAAGCCGCAGCCTCACACAGGGCCAAAAAGCTGATTCAGACACATCCCTTTCCAAAGCAATTAAGCAAAGAGCCAGAGGTGATGCCCTTTCATTTCTGTTTGAAAACTATTTCTTTTGTCTCTACAAAGGTGTGGCCTGAGGCAAAGATGTTCCGGACATTCAGGGCAACAGAACAATTGGTAAGCAAAAGGCCCAAAGCAGGGTTTCTCCATTAGAATTTTCTGGTCACTCTCATATCTGAGTTTTCTGAGATGCTCCCATTCCCTTCAGCTATCCAGTACATGGCCAAGTCTCAGAGCTTGGAGGTGGTACATATTTTGGACACAAAAAAATGAGCCTATTCTGGAAATTGGCCAGGATTCAGGAAGAAAACAGGAACTTAGCAAGATTGTAGGAGTTGCCCACGCATAAGTCAAGCCACAGTCCATTCATAAATTGGGCAAGATGAATCTTGGGAAGCTTTCTACTAGTCAGGACACATACAATGATTCATTCTCTTATCTAATGTCTAAAACCCCGGACACAGTGGGATACACAGACATAGAGACACTGGCCTTGTCAAACGACTTACCAGAAACAGTTCACTCCAAAACAAATAAACTGCCTTTCCTACCTATTCTCAGAACATGAGACAAAACCTCAAACCTACACCCACACACACAAAGGCAGCTCCTTCCCCCAAGTAGGTCTGTGACTATCAGGAGTGTCCTCTGACTGGTGGGCCATACTATGTTCTGATGAAATCGCCTGTCCTGTGTCAGATATGGTCTCATTGGCCCAATCTGTGAAGTTGTCACTAGCCAGCTGTGAGCCACTACCTGCTTTCTCAGGAAAGGCCTCTCTTCAGAGCTTTCCTGACATTTGTCCATCCTCACATCAGTAGGTACTCAGAAAGACTGACTCTGTCCTTGTTAAATCCAAACAAGTGAGACCACTGGGACTGGGAATGGGACTGGCTCTGCGTGCCTGGCTTCCCGGATCCCAAGTTCAGAGAGTTTCATCACCAAGGAAGTGAGGTGAGATTAATCTCTTCAGGAATTTAATGAGGTCACTGCCTTGGCAACCACTTTGTCCTAACAGTTGCTTCCAATAGTCCTATGAGATGGAGGCAGCCCTTACTTCCTTGACACTTTCAAAAGTTAGAATGGTATATCAACCATAGGCACCCAGGAACAGCTCTCCACACATGCCTGGTATGGTCCATCTTCTCTACATTAAGAAGAGAGAGGCTTATTCAGACAAAACCCTTCATCTTCGAAAGGTTGTTTGAGATGGAAGATAACTTTTTCTCTCTCAGGTCCTTCATAGCTGCCTAATCTTCTCCAGGGATCAAACCTGCATGGACCTTTGAGGTTCTCAGCAGGAGGCAGATCCCCTACATTCCTGTATTGTAAGACGAACTCTGACCCTGCTCTTCTGTAAAGTTAGGTTGAGGGAAGAGTGTATGGTTAGGGTTATTAACATGTTTGATTTGGATTACGAATCCTTCTGCAGGATGATTAATAGTATTGGGAACCTGTGATATTTATAAGATTATAGAGGTGAAATATAAGTATGAAAACAGAAATGTTGGTAAGATTTGAAGCCCAGAAGGGCATTAGGCCCTTGATTGGGATACTTAGCTTTTTATTACGTTCTACACAGATGTCTCAGATAAATTGATAATCAATGGCATAGGACCTTATACCTTGGATGTTTGATTTTAGAAGAGAACATCCACTCAAATTGAGATAGTCGTTGGGATTAGGAAGATAGTCGGTAGGTTTATAAAAAAAGAGTGAGTATAAGAATTGGACAAAAAGTTCTGTAGCATTAGGGTTTCGGTTATAGAGTGAATATAAATGTCAGCACATGTGAAGAGTCAGTCACAATGATTAACTGGGGAAAATATGTAGGAAGGAAAATATCAATAGAGACATTACGAAATGAGGCAATTATATAGTGAGTGATAGGATTAGACATTTTCAACAGGGTTGAGATTGAATACATAATCTTAGGAAGAAACAAATATGTAGTCACCAATAGGAATGACATTTGAAAGCATTAGGCAACCTGGACATGGATGTTTTTAGTAAGCCATGTTCACTTTCAATTTAGGATTTGGTACAATCATAAGTGTGACCTTTGCATTTTGTGCCCAGAAAATTATTGTGATCAAATATATATGTAGATCATATGATGTGTGTATTTCTTCCACCATTTCTGGGAGCAATATTTGAGGACACATAAATTAGTATTGTGGGTACCAAGTGGTGTACCCTGTGTCAATGAATATAGAGATAATGCATGAATAGACCATAGTATGAATAAATAATATAACTTTTTTCTCTTTAAATAATGGATTGAATTGATATCTTAAAATATATAGGAAATCATATATTGACATACAATCATTCACTCCAACCAGTTACATATATAATGGTAATCTTAGGGTTATTGTTTATCATGAAGTGTGTGTGAGTTTTGTTTCAAAAGTGTTTATGGAAATCGAAAATAATGTGTTTGGAAAGAAGTCTCATGAAAAGACCAGTCAAGAAATATGGAGGAATCCATGTGTTCTGAAGCTGGAATTGATTGAAAGTGAAACAAATGCCTATAACTTTCCTAAATTGTGGATGAAATATATATCCTGTGATGTGCATAAACTGATGAAATAGTAATGTACCAGTGTTGAATAAAAATGAAGGTCAAAGTACACATCATGTCCCATAGGAATCTACTTGCATTGATGTTAAACTGGGTCAGTTACTGTAGAAATATTAGGATTGCATGCATTATTCACCGTAGTTAGTTTTATTTCATTTTTATTTATGGTTGTTCAAAACATTACATAGTTGTTGTTATAACATATTTCACACTTTGATTCAAGTGCGTTATAAACTCCCATTTTTACCCCGTGTACAGATTACAGAATCACATCAGTTACACATCTATTGATTCACATATTGCCATACTAGTGTCTATTGAATTCTGCTGCCTTTCCTATCCTCTACTATCCCCCCTCCCCTCCCCGCCCCTCCCCTCTTCTCTCTCTACCCCCTCTACTGTAATAAATTTGTCCCCCTTGTATTATTTTTCTCTTTCTCCTCACTTTCTCTTGTATGTAATTTTGTATAACCCTGAGGGTCTCCTTCCAATTCCATGCAATTTTCCTTCTCTCTCCCTTTCCTTTCCACCTCTCATCCCGCTTTAATGTTAATCATCTTGTCATGCTCTTCGTCTCTCCTCTGTTCTTAGTTACTCTCCGTATATCAAAGATGACATTTGGCATTTGTTTTTTAAGGATTGGTTAGCTTCACTTAGCATAATCTGCTCTAATGCCATCCATTTCCCTCCAAATTCTATGATTTTTTTTTTATTTTTCAATGCAGAGTAATACTCCATTGTGTATAAATGCCACAGTATTTTATCCATTCTTTCATTGAAGGTTATCTAAGTTGGTTTCACAGTCTTGCTGTTGTGAATTGTTCTGCTATGAACATCGATGTAGCAGTGTCCCTGTAGCATGCTGTTTTTAGGTCTTTAGTGAATAGACTGAGTAGGGGAATAGCTGGGTCAAATGGTGGTTCCATTCCCAGCTTTCCAAGAAATTTTCATACTGCTTTCCAAATTGGCTGCACCAATTTGCAGTCCCACCAGCAATGTAGAAGTGTACCTGTTTCCCCACATCATTGCCAGAACTTGTTGTTTGACTTCATAATGGCTGCCAATCTTACTGGAGTGAGATGGTATCTTAGGGTGGTTTCGATTTGCATTTCTCTGACTGCTGGAGATGGTGAGCATTTTTCATGTACTTGTTGATTGATTGTAAGTCCTCATCTGATAAGTGTCTGTTGAGGTCCTCAGCCCATTTGTTGATTGGGTTATTTGTTATCTTATTGTCTAATTTTTTGAGTTTTTTGTATAATCTGGATATTAGGGCTCTATCTGAAGTGTGAGGAGTAATTCTTCCCAGGATGTAGGCTCCCTATTTACCTCTCTTATTGTTTCTTTTGCTGAGAAAAAACTTTTTAGTTTGAGTAAGTCCCATTTGTTGATTCTAGTTATTAACTCTTGTGCTATGGGTGTCCTATTGTGGAATTTGGAGCCCGACCCCACAGTATGTACATCGTAAGCAAATTTTTCTTCTATCAGACACTTTGTCTCTGATTTGATATCAAGCTCCTTGATCCATTTTGAGTTAACTTTTGTGCATGGCAAGAGAAAGGGATTCAGTTTCAATTTGTTACATATGGATTTCCAGTTTTCCCAACACCATTTGTTGAAGATGCTATCCTTCCTCCATTGCATGCTTTTAGCCCCTTTATCAAATATAAGATAGTTGTAGTTTTGTGGATTGGTTTCTGTGTCCTCTATTCAGTACCATTGGTCCACAAGCCTGTTTTGGTACCAGTACCATGCTATTGTTGTTACTATTGCTCTGTAGTATAGTTTGAAGTCTGGTATCGCTCTACCGCCTGATTCACACTTCCTGCCTAGCATTGTTTTTGCTATTCTGGGACTTTTATTTTTCCATATGTATTTCATGATTGCTTTCTTTATTTCTACAAGAAATGCCTTTGGGATTTGATTGGCATTGCATTAAACCTATAGAGAAATTTTGGTAATATCACCATTTTGATGATGTTAGTTCTGCCTTTCCATGAACAGGGTATATTTTTACATCTTCTAAGATCTTCTTATATTTCTCTCTTTAGGGTTGTGTAGTTTTCATTGTATGAGACTTTCCCCTCTTTTGTTAGGTTGATTCCCATCTTTTTTTTTAGGATATTGTGAATGGAGTGGTTGTTCTCATTTCCATTTCAGAGGATTTGTCCCTGATATAGAGGAATGCCTTTGATTTATGCGTGTTGATTTTATATCCTGCCACTTTGCTGCATTCATTTATTAGCTCTATTAGTTTCTTTGTAGACCCTTTTGGGTCTGCTAGGTATAGAATCATGTCATCTGCAATAGTAATAATTTAAGTTGTTCTTTTCCTATTTTTATGCCTTTAATTTCTTCCGTCTGTCTAATTGCTCTGACCAGTGTTTCGAGAACTGTATTGAACAGAAGTGGTGAGAGAGGGCATCCCATTCTTGTTCCAGATTTTAGAGGGAATGCCTTCAATTTTTCTAGATTCAGAATGATGCTAGCTTGAGGATTAGCATAGATTGCTTTTACAATATTGAGTTATGATCCTGTTATTCCTAGTTTTTCTAGAGTTTTGAAGATAAAGGGATGCTGCACTTTGTCGAATGCTTTTTGTGCATCTATCGAGATGATCATATGGTTCTTATTTTTAAGTCTATTGATGTGGTGAATAACATTTATTGATTTTCGTATATTGAACAAGCCTTGCATTCCATGGATGAATCCTACTTGATCATGGTGCACAATTTTTTTAATATGTTTTTGTATCTGATTCGCCAGAATTTAATTAGGGATTTTTGCATTTAGATTCCTTAGGGATATTGGTCTGTAGTTTTCTTTGTTTGAAGTGTTTATGTCTGGTGTAGAAATCAGGGTGATATTGGCCTGGTAGAATGAATTTGGAAGATCTCCCTCTTTTTCAATTTCCTGAAATAGCTTGAAAAGTATTGGTGTTAGTTCATATTTAAAGGGTTTGTAAAACTCTGCTGTATACCCATACTGTCCTGGTCTTTTCTTAGTTATTAATCTTTGGATGGTTTCTTCTATTTCCTCAATTGATACTGGTCTGTTTAGGTTGTCTATATCCTCCTGACTCAATCTGGACAGATCATATGACTTAAGAAATTTTTCGATGCTTTCACTATCTTCTATTATATTGGAGTATAACGAATCAAATTAATTTCTGATTATCTTCTGTATTTCAGAAATATCTGCTGTGATTGCCAGGGGGTGACAAATAACTTGTGTAGATTGATACAGCAGGAATGGAAGCCGTTTATTGTAGCATCTGAGCGATATTTATACATTTTATATAGCTTATCTAATTAGCATAAAATAGATCCAGCAGTCAACCAATAAGGAATCTCCACACTTAATGGCTTGCTTTTGTTACTTCACAAACCACTCTCTATGGCATTTTTCCAGGCGCCATCCAGACTTGTTTACAGACCCTAACATTTCTCTGGCAAAATACCAGGTGCCATCCTGACTTGTTAATATACCTTAACATGTGATGTTGCCCTTTTCATCCCGTATGCTAGTAATTTGAGTTTTCTCTCTTCTTCTCTTCATTAGCATGGCTAAGAGTCTGTTGATTTTATTTATTTTTTCAAAGAACCAACTTTTAGTTTTCTCAATTTTTTCAATTGTTTCTTTTGTTTCGATTTCATTAATTTCAGCTTTGATTTTAATTAAATCTTACCTTCTACTTATTTTGCTGTTGTTTTAATCTTCTTTTTCTAGGATTCTGAGATGAAGTATGAGATCATTTATTTGTTTTGTTTTTTTTTTTCTTTTTTTAAGGAATGAAATCCAAGCAATGAATTTTCCTCTTAGAACGGATTTCAGTGTGTCCCATAGATTCTGATATGTTGTGCCTGTGTTTTCATTTATCTCTAAGAATTTTTTAATTTCCTCCTTGATGTCTTCTATAACCCATTGATCATTCAGTAACCTATTGTTCATTCTCCAAGTGATGCATGATATTTCCTTCCTTCGTTTATCATTGATTTTTAGTTTATATTAGATTATGATCAGATAAGATGCATGGTATTATCTCTACTTCTTTATATTGTCTAAGAATTGCCCTGTGACATAATATATGATCTATTTTTGAGAAGGATCCATGTGCTGCTGAGGAAAAATGTAACTGCTTGATGTTGAGGAGTATATTCGATATATGTCAATTAAGTCTAGGTTATTAATTGTGTTATTGAGTTCTATAGTTTTCTATTTCAACTTTTGTTTGGAAGACCTGTCCAGTGGTGAGAGAGGTGTGTTGAAGTCTCCCATGATTATTGTATGGTGGTCTATTAGACTCTTGATCTTGAGAAAAGTTTGTTTGATGGACATAGCTGCACCATTGTTTGGGGCATATATATATTTATAATGGTTATGTCTTGTTGGTGTATGGTTCTCTTGAGCAGTATGTAGTGTCCCTCTTTATCCCTTTTGATTAACTTTGGCTTGAAATCTATTTTATTTGATATGAGTATGGACACTCCTGCTTGTTTCCGAAGTCCATATAAGTGATATGATTTTTCCCAACCTTTCACCTTCAGTCTATGTATGTCTTTTCCTATCAAATGCGTCTCCTGTAGGCAGCATATTATTGGGTCTTGTGTTGTGATCCATTCTACTAGCCTGTGTCTCTTAATTGGTGAGTTTAAGCCATTAACATTTACGGTTATTATTGAGATAATGGTTGTTCTTCCAGCCCTATTTGTTTATTTATGTTATTAAACATGGATTGTTTTCTACATTGATTATTTCCCCCTTTTACTGTACTACCTCCCACTGTTGGTTTTTATTGTTATTTTCCATTTCCTCTTCCTGTAATATTTTGCCGATGATGTTTTGAAGAGATGGTTTTCTAGCTACAATTTATTTTAACTTTTTTTTAAAATAGAAGGTTATGATTTTATCTTCCATCCTGATGCTTAATTTCGCTGGATACACAATTCTTGGTTGGAATCCATTTTCTTTCAGTGTTTGAAAAATGTTAATCCAGGATCTTCTAGCTTTCAGAGTCTGTGTTGAAAGATCAGCTGTTATCCTGATTGGTTTACCCCTAAATGTAATCTGCTTTTTTTTCTCTTGTAGCATTTAAAATTCTCTCCTTATTGTGTACGTTGGGCATCTTCATTATAATGTGTCTAGGTGTGGATCTCTTATGATTTTGCACATTCGGCATCCTGTAGGCTTCTAGGACTTGGGAGTCAGTCTGATTCTTCAAGTCTGGGAAGTTTTCTCGTATTATTTCATTGAATACATTGCTCATTGCTTTGGTTTGGACCTCTATACCTTCCTGTATTCCAATGACTCTTAAGTTTGGTCTCTTTATGTTATCCCGTATTTCTTGGATATTCTGTTCATGGTTTCTTAACAGTCTTGCTGAGCTGTCTATGTTCTTTTCAAGTTGGAATACTTTGTCTTCATTGTCTGATGTTCTATCTTCTAAGTGTTCTACTCTGCTGGTAGTATTCTCAATTGAGTTTTTAAGTTGGTTTATTGCTTTCTGCATTTCTAGGATTTCTGTTTGTTATTTTTTACAACCTCTATCTCCCTGTATAGCTGATCTTTTGCTTCTTGGATTTGTTTATGTAAAAGTTGATTATAAATCCACATACATGAATATGAATGAATTTAGGGAGTGTATAATAAGAAAAATATACTTCATATTTTGAAAAATCTGCAGAGTGAAAAAAAATATATATATATATGTATATATATACATACACACAGAGACATTAAAAAAGTAGCATTATGTATGCCAATCGAAATTCAGCATGAAATATATATCATCCACAGATCCAAAAATATTCATTTTAATGAACATGGATTTATGTCGTTCAACTAAGAAGCTCACCCGTATCTTGAATTTTCGGTTCCAACAGAATTTAGTAGGAGTGATCTCTTCTCACAATTTGTATCTGCCAAGCCAGCCACCTCACAAAATGTACGAGTTATACCAGGTAGAATTCGATATGTGCATATAAAAATACTTATGATGAATAGGCTACAGAGAAAGGGAGACAGTTATTCACATATTTGTTAACTTGTAAAACACATGGAGGACTATTTCAATTAAAATTCGCTAGATTTATAACACCTACCATTTATCATACGAAAGGCAAGTCCAACTATACACCATGCCTCCTGTGAACCTCTTGTATTTCTATTCTGTTTGGGTTATTTTTCTCCATAATATTAGGATTAGAAGTCAAAGTCTATTAGGGTATGTGTTAGTGTCAGGGATTCAGTATTTCGATAGGAAAATTTGAAAATGTATCCAATGTATATGCAAATATGTGCTACACAAAAAACTTCCCACTCTCATTCATAACAATGCCTTGACATTACCTTCGCCCCACATAAGACACAATTAGAGGAGAGGAGTTAGAAAATCTGTGAATACATATGTGGAATGGAAAATGCTCAGGAGTTCACAAATTTGGAGGTGGTAGAGGAGTTTCCAAAAGTAAGGGACAGGGTAAACACTCCACAAACATGAAGTTCTGCCAGCCTGACATCTGGAGAAACTGCCTCTAAGGTTGGGCAATGAAATATATGCTGTTGTCAGGAGCATTAGCTTCATTTGGAGTGAGACCATCAAAGCTGGGTCTTCATCTATGTGACATGAATGACATTGTTTCTTATTTTCCAATGAACATGAGGCATCAGTGCTGAATTTTCTATTTGTATGTAACTTGTGGCCACTGGGGTCTAAGTGTCTCCCCGTGTGGACTGTAAATCCATTTGGTCATCCTCCACTATTCGTGGTGTTTCTTGCTGCTGCACTGGGAGTTTGGAATTTGCTTCATGAAATACAAGGAGTTCAACAGGGACACAGTGCTGAAGTGAGTTCTGTCAATTGTGGTGGGTCGGGTTCTGCAGGAGAATGCACCAACCAGGCTTCTATCCCACATTGCTTGCCCCATTGACCATAGCAACCTGATTCTGAACATTGCCCTGAAACCTCTCCATATAACAATATGCTTTTACATATAAGAGTCTACTGGCTTCAAAATGTCAGTCACAATCCATTTGCAAGCCAATGGCAGATCCACATGGCCCAACACAGATGTTTTATCACACACCTGCCAACCACTGCTCTAGGACAACTACTCAACAGGATCCAACTTACTGGCATCTCTGTTCTACACCATTTTCATAAAACCAAGTCAATCAAGGCACTGTCTTACATACTCATGATCAGCAACAGGACATCCAAATGTTCTCCAGTGCCACCCAGTCATGGGAATTTCAAAAATTTTCATGGTATTTATCTAGCCAATTTTTAAGGAAGAAGTTGGAGGCACTGTGGGTTTCAATTTATTCAGGAACCATTAAATGGTGAGTAAGTTCATTTCAATGAAAACTCTGGAGAATTCTCACAGGCAAGGCTTCCCAAAGAGTGGCCAAAATGTCAGATTAAGCCAGGCCCATTGAGGTCTACAATGTGAGGTCCATGTGTGTTTTGACTCTCAAAAATGGCTGCCAAGTCTTTAAGAATAAAATCATGTGATACCTGGCTGAGATTCCCTGTGATCTGTGGAAAGTCAACTTGGGACTAGATGTCTTTCCAAGGGCAACTCTCATGCATGGCCATCTAAAATCCCAACACAATTCATGGCAATACTTCTCTGAGATCAGTACCACAACTCAGTCTCTAAGAGGAATCACACCAGGGTGCAAGCCCACGTGGACCCAGTCATCTCTTCAAACCACCATTCAAATGTCCACAATTAAAACCCAAACACTCCCACATGGCCCAAATCTTCTTCCATATATACACTCATCATAACCTGTGGCTGGAGGTTTCCATGAGGGGAGCAGCCCACGTCAGTGTCCAAAATAAGCTTCCTGCACCTCATTTGCCTAAAGTCAGGGTGGCATGGACACCCTTCCTGTAAACCAGGAGTGATCAAATAGGCCTTCCTTTAATACTGCTTAGCTTCTCCAACTTGAGGCCTACTGACTTTGAGGTTTAGATTCTTTAAGTGAATTGGAGTCATGAGAAAAACAAGCACCTATGGGCTAGCCTCTGATGGGTTTTGAAGAACTCATTTGACCCAAAGGATCCCTGTTCTCACTTGATGGATGTCAGGAACCTACCAGAGGAAGGCAAGAGAGTTAATCAACAATATCTGATCTTTTTGCCATTTTGGTTTTTGATGCATGCATGGGATGTATCTTTAGATCCATCAGGTGCTGAGAATCTAAGCCTCAGCCTCACACAGGGCCAAGAGACTGATTCAGACATATCCCTTTTCAAAGCAATTAAGCATGGATCCACACGTGATGCCCATTCATTTGCATTTGAAAACTGTTTTCTTCAGGCTTCACAAAGTGGTGGCTTGAGGCAAAGTTCTTCCTGACATTCAGGGCAACAGAACAATAGGTAAGCAAAAGGACCAAAGCAGGGTTTCTCCACTGAGACTTTCCTGGTCAACTGATATCTGAGATTTCTGAGATGCTAGCCATTCCCTTCAACTATCTAGTACATGGCCATGTCACAGATTTTGGAGGTGGTACATATCTTGGACACAAAACCATGATACTATTCTGGAGTGTTGCCAGAATTGAAGGAGAAAACAGGAAATTATGAAGCTAGTAGGTGTTGCCCATCCATAAGGCAAGCCTGATTCCACTCATATATTGGGCACAATGAATGCTGGCAAGCTTTCTAGTAGACAGGAAACATCCATTGATGCCTTCTCTCTTCTAATGTCTACAATCATGAACACAGTGGGATACACAGACACTCGCCTTGTCAAAGGACTTACTAAAAGTAGTCCACTCCAAACCAAACAAACTGCCTTTCCCACCTATTCTGAGAACTTGAGACAAAACCACAAAATCACACCCACACCCACAAAGGCACCTCCTTCCCCCAAGTAGGTCTGTGACTCTCCGGAGTGTCCTCTGACTGGTTTGCCATACTATGTTTCCCCAAAATGACCTCTCCTGTCTCAGTTCTGGTCTGCTTGGCCAACTCTGTGAAGTTGTCAAGAGCCAGTGGTGAGACACTACCTGCTTTCTGAGGAAAAGCCCCTCTTCAAAGGTTTCCTGGCATTTGGCCATCCTCACATCTGTAGGTTCAAAGAAAGACTGACTCTGTCCTTGGTATATCCAAACATATGAGACCACTGGGACTGGGACAGGGACTGTGTCTGGGTTCCTGGCTTCCTGGATCCCAAGTTCAGAGAGTTTCATCACCAAGGAAGTGAGGTGAGGTCACTTCCTTCAGGATCTGAATTACGTCACTGCCTTGGCAACCACTTTGCCCTAACAGTTGCTTCCAAAAGTCCCATTAGGTGGAGGCTGCCCCTGTTTTCCTGTAACACTTTCACAAGTTAGAATGTTATATCAATCATAAGCACCCTGGAACAGCTCTCCACACAGAACTGGTTTGGTCCATCTTGTATACATTAAGAAGAGAGAGTGATTCAGACACAACCCTTCAACCCGACCAGGATGACTGCCATGGAAGATGACTTTTGCTTTCTGAGGTATTTCATAGCTGCCTTCATCTTCACCAGGGATCATTTCTGCATGAACATTTGAGGTTCTCAGCAGGTGAAGATACCCTACATTCCTGTATTTTAAAACCAACTCTGTCCCTGCTCTTCGGTAAAGTTAGTGTATGGTTAGGGTTCATTATATGTTTGATTTGGGTTAGGAATCATTCTGCAGGATGAATAAAGGGATTGGGTACCTGCGATATTTATAAGAATATATAAGTGAAATATATGTATGAAAACGGAAATCTAAGAAAGATTTGAAGCCCAGAAAGGCATTGGGCCCTTGATTGGGATACATAGTGTTGAATTGCGTTCTGTACAATTGCCTCAGTTAAATCGATATACAATGGCATAGGACCTTGTACCTTGGATGATTGAATGTAGAAGAGAACATCCAGTTAAAAAGGGATAGTCGGTAGGATTAGAAAGATAGTCGGTAGGTTTAGGAAGAAGAGTGAGAATATGATTTGGAATAAAAAGCTTCTTTAGCAATAGGGTTTCGTTTAGAGAGTGAATGTAAATGTCAGTACATGTGAAGAGTCTTTCACAATGATGAACTGGGGAAATTATGTAGAAAAGCAGGTATCAATAGAGACATAACGAAATCAGGCAATGTATAAATGAGTGATAGGATTAGACATTTTCAACAGGGTTGAGTTTGAATATATAATCATAGGAAAAAACAAATATGTTGTCACCAATGGGATTGACATTTGAGAGCATTAGGCAACCTGGACACGGATGTTATTACTTATCCATGTTCACTTTCCTTTTAGGCTTTGGTACAATCATAAGTGTGACCTTTACATTTTTTTTTGTTCAGAATATTTCGGTGGTAAAATGTATATGTAGATCAGGTAACATGAGTATTTCTTTCACCATGTCTGGGAGCAATATTTTGAAGACATATACATTAGTATTAGGGGTACAAAGAGGTGTACCCTGTGTCTATGAATATAGAGATAATGCATGAATAGACGATAATATGAATAAATAATGTATCTGGTTCCACTTTAAATAATGGATTGAATTGAAATCTGAAAATATATAAGAAATCTTATATTGATATATAATCATTCATTTCAACCAGTTATATATCTAATGGTAATATTAGGATTATGGTTTATAATGAAGGGTGTTTGAGTTTTGCTTTATAAGTGATGATGTTAAACGAAAATAATGTGTTTGGAAAGAAGTCTCATGAAAAGACCAGTCAAGAAACATAGAAGAATCATGTGTTCTGAATCAGAAAGTGATTGATCGTGAAACAAATGCCTATAAATTTTCTAACTTTTGAATGAAATATACATCCTATGATGTGCATAAACTGAAGACATCGTAATGTATAAGTGTTGAATAAAAATGAAAATCAAAATACACATCATGTCCCCTAAGAATATACTTGCATTGATGTTAAACTAGCTCAGTAACTGTAGAAATATTAGGTTTTGTTTGCACCTTTCACTGAATTTAGTTTTCAGTACTAGAAAACAAATATGTATTTCAGGTGGATGATTATTTCTGAGAATAATCTTGTGGAAAGTTGATTATAAATACACATATATGAATATGAATGAATTTAGGGAGTGTATAATAAGACACATATATTTCATATTTTAAAAAATCTGGAGAGTGTATATATATATATATATATACACTCTCATACATACACACTCACATGCACAGATATAAAAAAGTAGCAATACAGGAAATCCATCATGAAGGCAGGCATGGAAAAATCAAGTCTCTGACCTCTTCAGCTGCGCGGGCATCGGGAGTCGTAAACTGTCTAAATGCTGTTTGCTCAGAATCACTAGGCAATGTTGACCTAATGTGGATCTGGTGCGAACATTCTGGGCCCCTCAGAACACACACCGAGCCTGGATCGGCTGCATTCAACCTCCGGTTTGCCTGGTTCTCGTGACTCAGCACTAAGATCCCTCTGAAATAACTGTTCGGCCCTTCTGAACTTTCAGAGGTAAAAGCCAACCAAGCCTTCAAAGGCAGTGGCCACAGGATTGAAACGGCGCTTGGGAGAGACAGTCAGGACCCACCCGTTGCGTTGGTTACCTTGCAAAGGGAACAAACGGTCACCATTTGCATGGGATACCACCATAGCATAGAAATGATGTCACGGGCAGAGGAGATAACTTCATTGAAACCAGCGTGACAGGTGTGTAATCCCCTAGCCATCTCTCTCAACACAGCGGGGAAACCTTAAGGGCCCCTCCCAGCTCTGCCGTAAGGGCCTCTCCCAGCTCTCCCGTGAGCGCGATAGCCAGACCTAGGGAATCAGGATTGGCTCGGGACTAGCGGCGTGGAATTCCGGGCTCCTGATCGCACAAGTGCTGACAATTGAGGTCTCTTACACCACGTACCGGTGGCGTGGCTCCCAGAGGGCAAAAAAATTCGCTGGGGGTCCTCAGCCCCAAGCTCTACAAACTTAGGGTCTGAGGGAGGCAAACAGGGAGAGTGTGCACAGGCGTTCATGAAAACAGGGCTGCCAGGAGTAGAGTTCTGGCTTGTAACCACTATTGTGGTGAGCGTCACAGGTGATCAGGGCATGGCTTGAGGAAGCACAAGAGAAGGCCCTAGGCACTCAGGATTGGAAATCCGCCAAGTCTGGGAGGAAGAGCTGCTGCACAGTGATTGGTTCCCACTTATTCAGAGGAGAAGCTTGGCCCAGTGCACACAGCTCCACATACTGAAAGAGAAGTTAATTGAACTCTATGACTGCATGTATTATTATTATTTTTTTAATTTATATTTTTTATATTTCTTTCATTTTCATTTTTGTTGTTGTTGTTCTTTAACTTTTTTAATGTTTTTATTTTTTTATTTTTTATTTTATCATTATTATTATTACTATTATTTTAAATTTTAATTTTCATTTTTTAATTATAATTATTATTTAAATTTTTTTTCTTTCTTTATTTTCTATTTTTTTCTTTTGTCTTTTCATTTCTTTTCAATTTTCTTATTCTCCCTTCCTTGAATTCTACCTGTCTACTCTCATTCTCTTTAGTGACTTCTTCCCTTCCCTTCTAATATCTTTCCTCCCAAGCATCAAATAAATTTATAAGAGTAAGCAGTAACTCAGCAGTCAAACAAAACAAGAAGTAACATGAGCAGCATAAAAAAGCAAGGAAGAAAAGGAGTACAAACAATGATGGACAGCCTAAATATTCAGAAGGACCTAGAGTCATCAGAAAAATGGTCAAATAAAGAACTCAAGAAATACCTTAGACAGATGGAATGGAACCTTAAAGAGGATACGAGACATCAAAACCAAACAGTGAAAGAACACATTGAAAATGAATTACATAAACAGATATAAAAAGAAATTAAGCATCTTAATTAGGAGATAGAGATTATAAATATTCAAAGAATATTTCTAGAAATGAAGGAAACGATAAACCAAATTAAAAACTCAATTGAGAGTATCACTAACAGAGTGGAGCAAGTAGAAGACAGAATGTCAGATAATGAAGACAAAATATATCATCTTGAAAAAAGTCTAGCCAACAAAGAAATGCTGGTAAAAAGTCATGAGAAAAACATCCAAGAGATATGGGATAACATAAGAAAAAAAAAAAACTAATGAGTCATCTGGATAGAGGAAGGTACAGAGATTCAAACCAAGGGAATGAGTAACCTGCTGTATGAAATAATTACAGGAAACTTTCCAGAAATAAAAATGGAAACGGATAAAAAAAATTGTAGATGCTTACAGGACACCGAGCACACAAAATCACAGTAGACCAATGCCAAGACACATTGTTATGAAGATATCCAATATACAGAACAAAGAGAAAATATTAAAAGCTACAAGAGAAAGGAGGCAGATTACAATCAGGGGTAAACCAAAAATGTTAACAAGAGATATTTCATCACAGACGCTGAAAGTGAGAAGATCCTGGAACAACGTATTTCAAACACTTAAAAACAATGGATGCCAACCAAGAAATCTGTATTCAGCAAAATTAAGCTTCAGGTAAGACAACAAAATAAAAACATTTCGTGATAAACAAAAGCTGAAAGAACTTGCAGCCAGAAAACCAGCATTGCAAAGCATCTTAAGGAAAACACTACACGAGGAAAAAATGAATATCAACAAAGAAAACCATCAGTGGGAAGTGCCTCATTAATGACAGAGGGCGGGGGAAAAGTTAATCATGGATAAACAAACTAAATAAAAAAAAAAGATAAATAATCAAAGACGGGTGGCAATACAAACCATATATCAATACTAACTCTAAACTTTAATGGCTTAAACTCTCCAATAAAGTGACATAGGCTTGTAACGTGGATTAAAAAAAACAAATCCAACAATATGTTGCTTCCAGGAGACACATCTGAATGGAAAAGACATACACAGGCTGAAAGTGAAAGGTTGGGAAAATTTATACCATGCACACGGTCCTTGTAAGCAAGCAGGGGTGGCCATCCTCATATGGAATAAAATCAACTTCAAGACTAATTTAATCAAAAGGGATAAGGAAGGACATTATATACTGTTGAAAGGAACCATTCACCAACAAGACATAACAATTATCAATATTTACGCAGCAAATAATGGTGTTGCAACATTTATAAAAGAAATTCTTCTCAAGTTCAAGAATCAAATAGACCACAACACAATAATTATGGGAGACTTCAACTCACCTCTCTCACCATTGGACAGATCCTCCAAACAAAAGTTGAATAAAGAAAATATAGAATTCAATATCACAATCAATACCCTAGACTTAACTGACATATATAGAATATATCAACCATCATCAAGTGGATATACTTTTTTCTCACCAGCACATGGATCCTTCTCAAAAATAGACCATATATTATGCCATAGGGCAACACTCAGTAAATATAAAGGGGTGGAGATAATACCATGAATTTTTTTCTGATCACAATGGAATGAAACTGGAAACCAACGGTAAAAGAAGGAAGGAAAAATCCTACATCACATGGAAAATGAACAATATGTTACTGAATGATCAATGGGTTACAGAAGACATAAAGGAGGAAATCAAAAAATTCTTAGAGATAAATGAAAATACAGACACAACATATCAGATTCAATGGGACACAATGAAACAAGATTCAAGAGCAAATTCATCGCCTGGAGGTCATTCCTCAAAAAAAGAAAAAAACAAAAACAACAAATAAATGAGCTCTCACTTAATCTCAAAGCCCTAGAAAAGGAAGAGCAAAACAACAGCAAATGTAGAAGAAGGCAAGAAATTATTAAAATCAGAGAGTAAATCACGAAATTGAAACAAAAGAAACTATTAAAAAATTAACAAAACTATGAGTTGGTTCTTCGAAAAAATAAATAAGATGTACAGACCCTTAGCCATGCTAACGAGGAGAAGAAGAGAGAGAACTCAAATTACTAACATACGGGATGAAAAAGGCAATATCACAACAGATGCTACATAAATACAGAAGACAATTAGAAATTATTTTGAAAACCTATATTCCAATAAAATAGAAAATAGTGAAGACATTGATACATTTGTTAAGTCATATGATTTGCCTAGACTGAGTCAGGAGGATACACACAATTTGAACAGACCAATATCAATCGATGAAATAGAAGAGGCAATCAAACTACTACCAATCAAGAAAAGCCCAGGATCAGATGGGTATACAGCGGAGTTTTACAAAACCTTTAAAGAAGAATTAATACCAATACTTTTCAAGTTATTCAGAAAATAGAAAAACAGGGAGCTCTGCCAAATTCATTCTATGAGGCCAACATCACCCTGATTCTGAAACCAGACTAAGACACCTCAATGAAAGAAAACAACAGACCAATATCTCTGATGAACCTAGATGCAAAAATTTTCATTAAAATTCTGGTGATTTGGATACAAAGGCACATCAAAAAAATTGTGCACCATGATCAACTAGGATTCATCCCTGGGATGCATTGAGGGTTCAATATATGGAAATCAATAAATGTTATTCACAACATCAATAGACTTAAAAATAAGAACCATAAGATGATCTTGATAGATGCAGAAAAACCATTAGAAAAAGTAGAGCATTCCTTTATGTTCAAAACATTAGAAAAACTAGGGATAAAAGGAACATACCTCGACATTGTAAAAACTATCTATGTTAAGCCTCAGGCTAGCATCATACTGAATGGAGAAAAATTGAAGGCATTCTTTCTAAAATTTGGAACAAGACAGGGATGTCCTCTATCACCACTTCTATTCAATATAGTTCTCGAAAAACTGGCCAGAGCAATTAGAAAGTTGAAAGACATTAAAGACATAAAAATAGGAAAAAAAGAACTTAAATTATCACTATTTGAAGATGACATGATTCTATACATAGAAGACCCAAAAGGGTCTACAGAAAAAAACTACTAGAACTAATAAATGAATTCAGCAATGTGGCAGGAAATGAAATCAACATGCATAAATCAAAGGCATTTCTGTATATCAGCGACAAAACTTCTGAAATGAAAATGAGGAAAAACACTGCATTCACAATATCCTCATAAAAAATTAAATACTTGGGAATCAACCTAACAAAAGAGGTGAAAGATTTATACAATGCAAACTACAGAACCCTATAAAGAGAAGTAGAATAAGATCTTAGAAGATTGAAAAATATACCCTGTTCATGGATAGGCAGAACTAACATCATCAAAATGGCGATATTACTAAAAAGTTGTCTATAGGTTTAATGAAATGCCAATCTAAATCCCAAATGAATTTTTTGTAGAAATAGATAAACCAATCATGAAATTCATATGGAAAAATAAACGACCCAGAATAGCAAAAGCAATTCTAAGCAGGAAGTGTGAATCAGGCGGTATAGCGATACCAGATTTCAAACTATATTACAGAGCAATAATAACAAAAACAGCATGGTACTGGTACCAAAACAGGCGGGTGGACGAATGGTACAGAATGGAGGACACAGAGACTAATCCAAAAAGCTACAACTATCTTATATTTGATAAAGGAGCTAAAAGCATGCAATGGAGGAAGGATAGCATCTTCAACCAATCGTGTTGGGAAAACTGAAAATCCATATGCAACAAAATGAAACTGAATCCCTTTCTCTCGCCATGCACAAAAGTTAACTCAAAGTGGATCATGGAGCTAGATTCAAATCAGAGACTCTGCATCTGATAGAAGAAAAAGTTGGTTCCGATCTACATATTGTATGGTCAGGCTCCAAATTCCTTAATAGGACACCCATAGCACAAGAGTTAATAACAAGAATCAACAAATGGGAGTTACTTAAACTGAAAATTTTTTTCTCAGAAAGAGAAACAATAAGAGAGGTAAATATGGAGCCTAGATCATGGGAACAAATTTTTACTCCTCACCCTTCAGATGGAGCCCTAATATCCAGAGTATACAAAGTATACAAAGAACTCAAATAATTAGACAATAAGATAACAAATAACCTAATGGGCCAAGGACCTGAACAGACACTTCTCAGAGGAGGACATAGAATCAATCAACAAGTACATGAAAAAATGCTGTCCATTTCTTGCAGTCAGAGAAATGCCAATCAAAGCCACCCTAAAATACCATCTCAATCCAGTGAGATTGGCAGCCATTATGAAGTCAAACAACAACAAGTGCTGGCGACGATGTGGGGAAAAGGGTACTCTTGTACATTGCTGATGGGACTGAAACTGGTGCAGCCAATTTGGAAAGTAGTATGGAGATTCCTGGGAAGGCCGGGAATGGAAGCACCATTTGACCCAGCTATTGCCCTTCTCGCACTATTCCCTGAAGACCTTAAAAGAGTGTACTACAGGGATACTGCCAATCGATGTTCATAGCAGCACAATTCACAATTGCTACACTGTGGAACCAACCCAGATTCCCTTCAATAGATGAATGGATAAAAAAAAATGTTTTTTTTTATATACTATGGAGGATTACACAGCACTAAAAAATGACAAAATAATGGAATTTGCAGGGAAATGCACGGCACTAGAGCAGATTATGCTTAGTGAAGTTGGCCAATCCCAAAAAAACAAATACCAAATGACTTCTTTGATATAATGAGAGCAACTAAGAACAGAGCAGAGAGGAAGAGCATGAAGAAAAGATTAACATTAAGCAGAGACATGAGGTGGGAGGGAAAGGTAGAGAAAAGAGAAATTGCATGGTAATGGAGGGAGACCCTTATTGTTACAAAAAAAAAATACATATAAGAGGTTGTGAGTGTAATGGAAAAATAAACAATAAGTGAAATGAATTACAGTAGGTAGGGTAGAGAGAGAAGATGGGAAGAGAGCGGAGGGGGGATAGTAGGGCATAGGAAAGGTAGCAGAATACAACAGTAACTAATAAGACATTATGTAAAAATATGGATGTGTAACTGATGTGATTCTGCATTCTATATTTGGAGTAAAAATGGGAGTTCATAACCCACTTGAATCTAATGTATGAAATATGATATGTCAAGAGCTTTGTAATGTTTTGAGCAACCAATAAAAGAAAAAAAAAGGTAGCAATTTATATGCCAATCGAAAATCTTCATCAAATATATATAATCCAAAGATCGAAAAATATTCATTTTACTGAAATGGATTTATGTATAATGTTATTCAACTAGGAAGCTCACCCGTAGGTTGAATTTTCAGTTCCAACAGCGTTTAGGAGGAGTGATCTCTTCTCACAATTTGCATCTGCCAATTCAGCCACCTCACATGTGTGTACAAGTGATATCAGGTAGGATTCTATATGTGCATATAAAAATACATGTGCTGAATAGGCTACAGAGAAAGGGAGACAGGGATTCACATATTTGTTAATTTTAAAAACACATCTAGAACTATTTCAACAGAAAATTGACTAGATTTAAAACTCCTACATTATATAATGCAAAAAGCAATTCCAACTATACACCATGCCTCCTCTGAACTGCTTGTATTTCTATTCTTTTTGGGTTATTTTTCACCATCATTTTAGGATTATTAGTCAGAGACTAGTAGGGTACAGGTTAGTGTCAGGGATTAAGTATTTCAAATGGAAAATTGGAAAATGAATCCAATGTGTATGTAAATATGTGCTATACAAAAATCTTCCCACTCACATCCAGAACAATGCCTTGACATTACCTTCGCCCCAAGTAAGACGCAATTAGAGTTGAAAATTGTAAAAATCTAGGAATACATATATGGAATGGAATATGCTCGGGAGTTCACAACTTTGGAGGTGGTAGAGGAGTTTCCAAAAGTAAAGGACAGGGTAAACACTCCACAAACAAGGAGCTCTGCTGGCCTAAGAATTCTTGGGAAATGGCCTCTGAGGTTGGGATCCTGAAATATATGTTGCTGTCATGAGCTTTAGCTTCCTTTGTAGTGAGACCATCAAAGCTGGGTCTGCATCTATGTGACCGGGAAGAGATGGTTTCTTATATTCCAATGAACATGAGGCAGCAGTGCTCAATTCTCTCTTTGTAGGTAAACTGTGGCCACTGGATTCTAAGTGTCTCCCAGTGGGGACTGTGAAGACATTTGGTCATCCTCCACTTTTCATGGTGTTTTTTGCTGCTGCACTGGGAATTTGGTATTTGCTTCACAAAATATAAGAAGTTCATTTGGGATACAGTGCTGGAGGGAGTTCTGTCACTTGTGGTGGGTCAGGGTCTGCAGGAGAATGCACCAACCAGGCTTCTATCCCACAGAGCTTGCCCCAGTTACCATAGTAAACTTATTCTGAACATTGCCCTTAAAACTCTCCATATAACAGGATGCCTTTACATATAAGGGTCTCATGTCTGCACTATATCAGTCACAAGCCATTTGGAAGCCAATGGCAGATCCACATAGCCCCTCCATGATGTTTTTTCACACACCTTCCCACCACTGCTCTAGGCCCACTACTCAGCAGGCTCCAAATTACTGGCATCTCGTGTTCTACATCATTTTCATGAAACCCAGTCAAACAAGGCACTGTCTGGTATACACATGATAAGCAACAGGACATCAAATTTTCTGCAGTTCCACCTGGTCATGGGAATTTAAAAAATTTCATGGTATTTATTTAGCAATTTTTCAAAAATGAAGTTAGAGGCACTGTGGGTCTCAATTAATTCAGGAACCATTAAATGTTGAGAAAGTTCATTTCAATGAAAGCTCTGGAGAACTCTCAAAGTCAAGGCTTCTCAAAGAGTTACCAAATGGTCACATAAAGCCAGGCCAATTGACGTCTACAATGTGAGGTCCATGTATGTTTTGACTCTCATCTATGGCTGCCAAGTCTTTCAGAATAAAATCATGTGATATCCTGGCTGAGATTCCCAGGCCTCTGTGGAAAGCCACCCTGGGCATAGATCTCAGTTTCCAAGAGTGAGTCTTATGTGTGTCCTCCTAAAATCCCAACACAATTCATGGCAATACTTCTCTGAGGTCAATTCCAGAATGCAGTCTCTAAGGGGAATCACACCAGAGTTCAAGCCCAGGTGGACCCAGTCATCCCTTCCAACCGCCACAAAAATTACCACAATTAAAATCAAAACACTCCCACAGGGCCATCATCTTCTTCCATGTAGACACTCATCATAACCTCTAGCTGGAGGTTTCTATGAGCCCAAGGTAGTGTCCAAAATAAGCTCACTTGCCCCTTATTTGCCTAAAATCATGGTGGCCTGGACACTCTTCCTGTGAACCAGGAGTGATCAAATATTCCTGCTGTTAAAGTGTTCCACTTCTCCAATTTCGGCCTACTGGCTGTAGGGTATAGATTCTTTATGTGATTTGGACTCATGAGAAAATCCAAGCACATATGGGCTAGCCTCTGCAGGGATTTCAAGAACTCATTTGACCCAAAGGATCCCTATTCTCACTTGATGGAGTTCAGGAACCTAAAACAAGAAGGCAAAAATATTCATCCACAATGACTGCTCTTTTGGACACTTTAGTTTTGGAAGAACATGGGATCTTTCTTTAGATCCATCAGGTGCTGAGAATCTAAGCCACAACCTCATACAAGGACAAGAGGCTGATTCAGACACATCCCATCCCAAAGAAATTAAGCAAAGAGCCACAGGTGGGGTCCATTCATTTCCATATGAAAACAGTGTTTTTCAGGCTACAAAAAGGAGTGGCCTGAGGCAAAGACCTTTCTGACATTTAGGGTAATAGAAATAGAATTAAGCAAATGGCCCAAAGAAGGGTTTCTCCACTGAGACTTTACTGCACACACTGATATCTGAGTTTTCTGAGATGCTCTCATTCCCTTCAGCTATCCAGAACATGGCCATGTCACAGAGCCTTGTGGTGTTACATATCTGGGAAACAAAACCATGAGTCTATTCTGGAGAGTGGCCAGAATTCACGTAGAAAACAGGAACTTTAGAAGATAGTAGATGTTGCCCATCCATAAGGCAAGCTGCAGTGCATTCATCAATTGCGCAGTATGAATTGCGGAAGCTTTCAACTAGAGACAACACATCCATTGGTGCATTCTCTTTTCTAATGTCTACAACCATGGATACAGTGGGATACACAGACATAGAAACACTCACAATGTCAAACGACTTACTAGAAACAGTCCACTCCAAACCAAACAAACCACCTTTCCTACCTATTCTCAGAACATGAGAAAAAACCACAAACTCACACCTACAACGGCAAAGGCACTTCCTTCCCCCAAATAGGTCTGTGACTATCCGGAGTGTCTTCTGACTGGTGGGCCATATTATGTTCCCCCAAAATGGCTTTTCCTGTTTCACATCTGGTCTCAATGTCCAACTCCGTGAAGTTGTAAGGAGCCAGCAGTGAGCCACTGCCTGCTTTCTCAGGAAAGGCCCCTCTTCAGAGCTCTGCTGGCATTTGGCCATCCTCACATCAGCAGGTACCAAGAAAGACTGACTATGTCTTTGGGAAAAGCAAACAAGTTAGCCCACTGGGTCTGGAGTGGGACTGGCTCTGGGTGCCTGGCTTCCTGGATCCCAAGTTCAGAGAATTCCATCACCAAGGAAGTGAAGTGAGGTCACTTCTTTCAGGAACTGAATATGGTCACTGCCTTGGTAACCACTTTGTCCTAACAGTTGCTTCCAAGTTTCCCATGAGATAGAGGCTGCCCCAACATCTTGTGACACATTCAGAAGTTATAATGGTATATCAACCATAGGCACCCTGGAACAGCTCTCCACAGAGGCCTGGTTTGGTCCATCTTCTCTACATTAAGAAGAGAGAGGCTGATTCAGACACATCAATTCATCCTGACCAGGTTGTTTGCATGGAAGATGACTATTGCTCTCTCAGGTCCTACATAGTTGCCTACATCTTCTCCAAGGATCATTTCTTCATGGATCTTTGAGGTTCTAAGCAGGTGGAAGATCTTCTACATTTCTATATTGTAAGACCCACTCTGTCGCTGCTCTTAAGTTAGTTATATTGAGGGAACAGTGTATGGTTAGGGTTAATAACATGTTCGATTTGGGTTACGAATCATTCTGGGGGATGAATAATGGTATTGGCAACCTGCGATATTTACAAGAGTATACATGTGAAATATAAGTATGAAAGCAGAAATCTAGGTAAGATTTGAAGCCCAGAAGGGCATTGGGGACTTGAGTGGGATACTTAACTTTGAGTTATGTGCTGCACAGATGTCTCAGATAAATCAATATACACTGGCATCGGACCTTGTACCTTGGATGATTGAATGTTGAAGAGAGTATCCAGTCAAAAACCGATAGTCGGTAGGATTAGGAAGGTAGTTGGTAGATTTAGAAAGAAGAGTGAGCATAGGATTTGGACCAAAAGTTCTTCAGCAATAGGGTTTCGGGTAGAGAGTGTATGTAAATGTCAGCACATGTGAAGAGTCAGTCACAATGATGAACTGGGGAAAACATGTAGGAAAGCAGATATCAATAGAGACATTAGGAAATCAAGCAAAGTATAAAGTGTGTGATAGGGTTAGACATTTTCAACAGGTTTGAAGTTGAATATATAATCTTAGGAAGAAACAAATATGTAGTCACCAATAGGATTGATATTTGAGAGCATTAGGCAACCTGGACATGGATGATTTTAGTAATGGATGCTATCTTTCCATTTAGGCTTTGGTACAATTGTAAGTGTGACCTTTGCTTTTTGTGTCCGGAATATTTCTGTGATAAAATGTGTATGTAGATCAGGTGACATGAGTATTTCTTCCACCATTTCTGAGAGCAATATTTTGAAGATTTATAAATTCGTATGGGGGTACAAATAGGTGTACCCTGTTTCTATTAATATAGACATAATGCATGAATAGACAATACTGTGAATAAATAATACAACTAGATCCACTTTAAATAATGGATTGAATGGATATCTGAAAATATATAAGAAATGTTATATTGATATACAATCATTAATTCCAACCAGTTATATATCTAATGATTATCTTATGGTTACGGTTAATCATGAAGGGTGTGTGAGTTTTTCTTCAAAATTGATTATGGAAATCGAAAACAATATATTTGGAAAAAAAGTCTCATGAATAGACCAGTCAAGAAACATAGAGAAATACATGTGTTCTGGAGCAGGAAGTGACTGAAAGTGAAACAAATGCCTATAAATTTGCTAACTAGTGAATGAAATATATATGCTAAGATGTGCATAAACTGAAGAAATAGTAATGTACCAGTGTGGAATAAAAATTAACGTCAAAATACACATCGTGTCCCATAGGAACCAACATGCATTGATGTTCAACTGGGTCAGTTAATGTAGACATATTAGAATTTGTATGCACCTTTCACTGAAGTTAGTTCTCAGTACTAGGAAACAAATATGTATTTCAGGTGTTTGAGTATTTCTAAGAATAATCTTGTGAAAAGTTGATTATTAATCCACATACATGAACATGAATGAATTTAGGGAGTGTATATAAGACACATAATTTTCATATTTTTAAAAATCTGGAGAGTATATACACACACACACACACAAACACAGAAATTAAAAAATAGCAATATATATGCCAATCGAAATTCATCATGAAATATATATCATAAAGATGCAAAAACATTCATTTTACTGAACATGGGTTTATGTATAATGTTGTTCCACTGGGAAGCTCACCCATAGGTTGAATTTTCAGTTCTAACAGCGTTTAGGACGAGTGATCACTTCTCACAATTTGTATCTGCCAAGTCATGTAACTCAAAAGAATGTACGTGTGATACCGTGTAGGATTCTATTTGTGCATATAAAAATACATGTGCTGAATAGGCTCCAGAAAATGGGAGACAGTAATTCACATATTTGTTAACTTTCAAAACACATGGAGAACTATTTCAATTAAAAATTGACTAGATTCATAATACCTACCCTTTATCATGCAAAAGGCAAATCCAACCCTGAACTGCATGTATTTACGTACTGTTTGGGTTATTTTTCTCCATCATATTAGAATTAGTAGTCAGAGTCTATTAGAATATGGGTTAGTGTCAGGGATTCAGAATTTCGAATGGAAAAATAGGAAAATTAATCCAATGTGTATGCAAATATGTGCTAAAACAAATCTTCTGACTCTCATCCAGAACAATGCCTTGAAATTATCTTTGCCCCAAGTAAGACACAATTAGAGAAGAAAAGTTGCAAAATCTGTGATTACATTTCTGGAATGGAAAATGCTCAGGAGTGCACAAACTTGGAGGTGGTATAGGAGTTTCCAAAAGTAAGAACAGGGTACACACTCCACAAACATGGAGCTCTGCATGCCTAAAACTTTTAGAGAAACTGCCACTGAGGTTGGGCAATGATATATAGGTTTTTGTCAGGAGTTAAGCTTCCTTTGTAGTGATACCCTCAAAGCTGGGTCTGCATCTATGTGACCTGGAGGACAAAGTTTCTTATTTTCCAATGAACACAAGGCAGCACTGCTGAATTCTCTCTTTGTAGATAAACTGTAGCCCCTGGGGGTTTATTTTCTCCCCGTGTGGACTGTGAAACAATTTGGTCATCCTCCACTTTTCGTGGTGTTTCTTGCTGCTGCACTTGGAGTTTGGTACATGCTTCACGAAATACAAGGAGTTCAACTGGGAAACAGTGCTGGAGAGAGTTCTGTCACGTGTGGTGGGTTATGGTCTGCAAGAAAATGCACAAACCAGGCTTCTATCTCTCAAAGATTGCTCCCTTGTCCATAGCAACCTGATTCTGAACATTGCCCTGAAACCTCGCCATAGAACAAGATGCCTTTACATATAAGGGTCTGAAGTCTGCACTATGTCAGTCACAAGCCATTTGGAAGCCAATGGCAGATCCACATGGACCCACCATGATATTTTATCACACACCTGCCCACCACTGCTCTACGCCCACTACTCAGCAGGCTGCAAATTACTGGCATCTCTGTTCTAAACAATTTTCAGAAAACCCTGTCAATCAAGGAACTGTCTGGTACACTCATGATAAGCAATAGGACATCGAATGTTTCTGGAGTGCCACCTGGTCATGGGAATTTCAAAAATTTCATGGTATTTATCTAGCCATTTTTCAAGGATGACATTGGATGCACTGTGAATTTAAATTATTCAGGAACCATTAAATGTTGAGAAAGCTCAATTCAAAGAAAATTCTGGAGAACTCTCACAGGCAAGGCTTTCCAAAGAGTGGACAAAAGGTCACTTGAAGCCAGGACCATTGAGGTCTACAATGTGAGGTCCTATGTGTTTTGACTCTCAACTATGGCTGCCAAGTCTTTCAGAATAAAATCATGTGATATCCAGGCTGAGATTCCCAGTTCTTTGTGGAAAGCCACCCTGGTCCTAGATCTCAGGTTCCAAGGGCGACTCTCATGCGTGGCCTCCTAAAATCCCAACACAATTAATGGCAATACTTCTCTGAGGTCAGTTTCAGAACTCAGTCTCTAAGGGGAAACACACCAGGGTTCAATCCCTGGTGACCCAGTCATCTCTTCCAACCGCCACACAAATGACCAGAATTAAAACCAAAACACTCACACATGCCCCTCATCTTCTTCCATATAGACACTGATCATAACCTTGGCTGGAAGTTTCCATGAGGCACACAGCACAAGAGAATGTCAAAATAAACTCCCTTGCCCTTCATTTGTCTAAAGTCAGTGTTTCTGGACACCTTTCCTGTGAACCAGGGCTGATCAAAGATGCCTGCCATTAATACTGTTCCGCTTCTCCAATTTGAGGCATAGTGACTGTCAGGTATAGTTTCTTTATGTGATTTGGAGTCATGAGAAAACCCAAGCACCTATGGGCTAGCCTCTGCAGGGCTTGAAGGACTCAGTTGACCCAAAGGATCCCTCTTCTCACTTGATGGAGATCAGGAACCTTACAGAGGAAAGCAAGAGACTTCATCCACAATGATTGCTCTTTTGGCCATTTTGGAATTGGATGCACACATGGGATCTTTCTTTAGATCCATCAGGGCTGAGAATCTGAGCCATGGACTCACACTGCACTAAGAGGTGGATTCAGACATATCCCTTTGCAAAGCAATTAAGCAAAGATCCACAGGTGATGCCCATTTATTTCCATTTGAAAACTGATATTTTCAGGCTTTGGAAAGGTGTGGCCTTAGGCAAAGACCTTCCTTACATTCAGGGCAACAGAACAATAGAAAAGCAAATTCCCAAAGAGGAGTTTCTCCACTGAGACTTTCCTGGTCACACTGATATCTGAGTTTTCTGTGATACTCACCATTCCCTTCAGCTATCCAGTACATGGCCATGTCCCAGATTGTGGAGGAGATACATATCTTGAACACAAAACCATGAGCCTATGGGAGAGTGGCCAGAATTCAGGAAGAAATCAGGAATGTAGAAAGGTAGTAGGTGTTGCCCATCTATAAGGTAAGCTGCAGTCCATTCATAAATTGGACAAGATGAATGCTGTGAAGATTTCTACTAGACAGGACACATCCTTTGATGCATTCTCTTTTCTATTGTCTACAACCACGGACACAGTGGGATACACAGAATCACTCACCTTCTCAAAGCACTTACTAGAAACAGGCCACTCCAAATTAAACAAACCGACTTTCCTACATATTCTTAGAAGATGAGACAAAATCACTAACACACAAACACACCCAAAAAAGGCACCTTCTTTCCCCAAGTAGGTCTGTGACTATCCGGAGCATCCTCTGACTGGTGGACCATACTATGTTCCCCTGAAATGGGCTGTCGTATGTCAGATCTGGTCTCCTTGGCCAAAACTGTGAAGTTGTCAGGAGCCAGCGGTGAGCCACTGCCTGCTTTATCAAAAAAAAAGCCCCTCTTCAGAGCTTTCCTGGCATTTGTCCATCTTCAATTCAGTAGTTGCCAAGAAAGACTGACTCTGTCCTTGGTTAATCCAAACATGTGAGACCACTACAACTGGGACTGGGCCTGCCTCAGGGTGCCTGGCTTCCTGGATCCAAAGTTCAGAGTGTTACATCAACAAGAAAGTGACGTAGGTCACTTCCTCTAGAACTGAATGAGGTCATTGCCTTGGCAACCACTTTGTCCTAACAGTTGCTTCGAAGGGTCCATGAGATGGAGGCTGCCCCTACTTCCTTTGACACTTTCACAAGTTAAAATGGAATATCAACCATAGGCACCCGGGAACAGCTCTCCACACAGGCCTGGTTTGGTCCATCTTCTCTACATTAAGAAGAGAGAGACTGCTTCAGACACATCCCTTCATCCTTACCTGGTTGTTTGTCATGGAAGATGACTTTTGCTCTCTCAGGTCCTTCATAGCTGCCTATATCTTCTCCAGGGATAATTTCTGCATGGACCTTTGAGGTTCTCTGCAGGTTGAAGATCTCCTACATTCCTGTATTGTAAGACCAACTCTGTCCCTGCTCTTCTATAAAGGTAGATTGAGGGAATCATGTATGTTTAGGGTTAATAACATGTTTGATTTGGGTTAGGATCATTCTGCTGGATGAATAATGGTATTGGAAACCTGCGATATTTATAAGATTATAGAGGTGAAATATATGTATGAAAACAGAAATCTCAGTAAGATTTAAAGCCCAGAAGGTCATTGGGTCCTTGATTGGGATAGTTAGCTTCGAATTATGTTCTGTGCAGATGTCTCAGATAAATCTATACACAATGGCATAGGATCTTGTACCTTAGATGATTGAATGTTGAGGAGAACATTCATTCAAAAAGGGAGAGTTGGTAAGATTACGAAGAGAGTTGGTAAGATTAGAAAAAAGTGTGAGTATAGGATTTGGACAAAAAGTTCTTTAGCAATAGGGTTTTGGGTAGAGAGAAAATGTAAATGTCAGCACATGTGAAGAGTCAGTCACAATGATGAACTGGGGAAAATATGTAGGAAAGCAGATATCAATAGAGACATAAGGAAATCAGGCAAAGTATAAAATGAGTGATACCAATAGACATTTTCAACAGGCTTGAGATTGAATATATAATCTTAGGAAGAAACAAATATGTAGTCACCAATAGGATTGACATTTGAGAGCATTAGGCAACCTGGACATGGGTGATTTTCATAATCCATACTCACATTCCATTTAGGCTTTGGTACAATCGTAAGTGTGACTTTGCATTTTGTGGCCAGAATATTACTGTGATAAAATGTATATGTAGATCAGGTGACATGAGTATTTCTACCACCATTTCTTGGAGCAATATTTTGAAGAGGTGTAAATTAGTATTGGGGGTACATAGAGGAGTACCATGTGTGTATGAATATAGACATAATGCATGAATAGTCCATACTGCGAATAAATAATACAACTGGTTCAAACTTTAGAAATTGGAATAAATTGATATCTGAAAATACACAGGGAATCATATATTGATATACATACATTCATTCCAACCATTTATACATCCAATGGTAATATTACGGTTGTGGTTCATCATAAAGAGTGTGTGAATTTTGCTTCAAAATTGAAAATGGAAATCGACAGTAATGTGTGTGGAAAGAAGTCTCATGAAATGACCAGTCAAAAACAAAGAGGAATACATATGTTCTGAAGCAGGAAGTGATAGAATGTGTTACAAATTTCTTTAAATTTATGAAGTTGTGGCTGAAATGTATATTCTATGATGTACAAAAACTGAAGAAATAGTAATGTACCAGTGTTGTATAAAAATGAACGCCAAAATACACATCATGTCCCATAGGAATCTACTTGCATTGATGTTAAAGTGGGTCAGTTACTGTAAAAATATAAGGATTTGTTTGCACCATTTACTGAAGTGAGTTTTCAATACTATAAAACAAATATGTATTTCAGATGGATGAATATTTCTGAAAATAATCTTATGAAAAGTTGAATATAAAACCACATACATGAACATGAATGAATTTAGGGAGTGTATATAAGATACATATATTTCATATTTTGACAAATCTAGAGTGTTTATATATATATATATATATATATATATATATATATATATATATATACAAAATACACACAGAAACATTAAAAAGTAGCAATATATATGCCAATTAAAATTCATCGTGAAATATATATCATCCACAGATCAAAAAATATTAATTTTACTGAACATGGATTTATGTATAATGTTTTTTAACTAAGAAGCTCACTCATAATTTGAATTATCAGTTCCAAAAGCGTTTAGGAGGTGTGATTTCTTCTCACACTTTGTATCTGCCAAGTTAGCCACCTCTCAAAAATACAGGTGTGATACCAGGTAGGATTCTATATGTTCATATAAAAATACATGTGCTGAATTGGCTACAGAAAAAGGGAGACAGGAATTCACATATGTGTTAACTTTAAAAACACATGCAGAACTCTTTCAACAAAAAATTGACAAGATTTACAACTCCAACCCTATATCATGCAAATAGGAAGACCAACTATACACCATGCCTCCTCTGAAGTGCTAGTATTTCTATTCTGTTTGGGTTATTTTTCTCCATTATATTAGAATTAGTTGTCAGAATCTAGTAGGGTATGGGTTAGTGTCAAGGATTCAGTATTTCGAATGGAAAATTGAAAAATGAATCCAATGTGTATGTAAATATGTGCTACACAAAAATCTTCCCACTCTCATTCAGAACAATGCCTTGACAATACCTTCGCCCCAAGTAAGACACAATTAGAGGAGAAGATTTAGAAAACCTGTGAACAAATATCTGGAATGGAATATGCTCAGGAGCCCACAACCTTGGAAGTGGCAGAGGAGTTTCCAAAGGTAAGGGAAAGGGTAAACACTCCACAAACATGGAGGTCTGCTGGCATAGAGACTTCTTGAGAAACTGCCTGTGAGATTGGGCACTTGAAAAATATGTTGTTGTCAGGAGTTTTAGCTTCCTTTCTAGTGAGACCATAAAAGCTTGGTCTGCATCTATGAGACCTGGAGGACATGCTTTCTTATTTCCCAATGAACATGAGGCAGCAGTGCTAAATTCTCTTTTTAGGTAAACTGTGGCCACTGGGGGCTAAAGGTCTCCCCATGTGCACTGTGAAGCCATATGGTCATCCTCCATTTTCATGGTGTTTCTTCCTGCTGCACTGGGAGTTTGGTATTTGCTTCACGAAATAAAAGGAGTTCAATTGGGTCACAGTGCAAGAGGGAGTTCTGTCATGTGTGGTGGGTCAGGTTCTGCAGGAGGATACAAGAACCAGGATTCTATCCCACATAGCCTGCCCCCTTGACCATAGCAACCTGATTCTGAACAATGTCCTGAAAACTCTCCATATAACAAGTTGCCTTTACATGGAAGGTTCTGCTGGCTGCACCATGTCAGTCACAAGCCATTTGGATGCCAATGGAAGATCCACATGGCCCCACCACAGATGTTTTATCACATACCTGCCCACCACTGCTCTAGGCCAACTACTCAACAGAGTCCAACTTACTGGCATCTCTGTTCTACACCATTTACATGAAACCCAGTCAATCAAGGCACTGTCTGGTATATTCATGATCAGTAACAGGACATCCAAATGTTCTCCAGTGCCACCTGGTGATGGGAATTTCAAAAATTTTATGGTATTTTTCTAGCCATTTTTCAAGGATGAAGTTGGAGGCACTGTGAGTTTCAATTCTTTCAGGAGCCATTAAATTTTTAGGAAGCTAATTTCAATGAAAGCTCTGGAGAACACTCACAGGTAAGGCTTCCCAAAGAGTGGCCAAAAGATCACATGATATTATTCCCATTGAGGTCTACAATGTGAGGTCCATATGAGTTTTGACTCTCAACTCTGGGTGCCAAATCTTTCAGAATAAAATCATGTGGTATCCTGGCTGAGAGGCCTAGTGCTCTGTGGAAAGCCATCCTGGGCCTAGAACTTAGTTTCCAAGGGCGACACTCATGCCTGGCTTCCTTAAATCTCAACGCTATTCATGGCAATACTTCTCTGAGGTCAGTTTGAGAACTCAGATTCTAAGGGAATCACACCAGAGTTCAAGAACATGTGGACCAAGTCATCTCTTCCAACCGCCACCCAAATGACCACAATTTAAAACAAAACACTCCAACGTGGCGCTCATCTTTTTCCATATAGACACTCATAATGACCTCTGGCAAAAGTTTTCCATGAGGGGCACAGCCCAAGACCGTGTCCAAAATAAGCTCTCTTGCACCTAATTTGCCTAAAGTCAGGGTGGCCTGGACACCCTTCTTGTGAACCAGGAGAGATCAAATAGGCCTCCCATTAATACTGCTTCGCTTCTTCAATTTGAGGCCAACTGACTGTGGGGTTTGGATTCCTTATGTGAATTGGAGTCTTGAGAAAACCCAAGCAACTATGGGCTAGCCTCTGCAGGGCTTTGAAGAACTCATTTGAACCAAAGGATCCCTATTCTGACTTGATGGAGGTCAGGAAAGTTACAGAAGAGGCGAGAGACTTCATCCACAAGGACTGCTTTTTTGGCCATTTTGGTTTTGGATGTACACCTGGGATCTTTCTTTAGATCCATCAGGAGCTGAGAATCTAAGCCACACCCTCACACAAGGCAAATAGGCTGATTCAGACACATCCATTCCAAAGCAATTAAGCAAAGAGCCACAGGTAATGCCCATTCATTTCCATTTGGAAACTGTTTTCTTCAGGCTTCACAAAGTGGTGGACTGAGGAAAAGACCTTCCTGACATTCAGGGCAACAGAAGAATTGGTAAACAAAAGGCCCCAAGCAGGGTTTCTTCACTGAGACTTTCCTGGTCACACTGATATCTGAGTTTTCTTAGATGCTCGCCATTCCCTTCAGCTATTCAGTACATGGTCATGTCACAGAGCTTCAAGGTTGTACATATCTTAAACACAAAACCATGAGCCTATTCTGGAGAGTGGCGAGAATTCAGGAAGAAAACAGGAACTTAGGTAGATAGCAGGTGTTGCACATCAATAAGGCAAGCTGCAGTCCATTCATAAATAGGGCAGGATGAATGCTGGGAAGCTTTCTACTAGATAGGACATATTCATTGATGCATTCTCCTTTCTAATGTCTACAACCACGGACATAGTGGGATACACAGACATAGAAACACTCACCTTGTCAAACGACTTAGTAGAAACAGTTCACTCCAAACAAAACAAACCACCTTTCATACCTATTCTCAGAACATGAGACAAAACCACAAACCCACACCCACACCACAAAGGCACCTCCTTCCCCCATGTAGGTCTGTGACTATCCGGAGTGTCCTCTGACTGGTGGGCCATACTATGTTCTCTGGAAATGGCCTGTTCTGTCTCAAATCTGGTCTCCTTGGCCAACTCTGTGAAGTTGTCAGGGGCCAGCGGTGAGCCACTGCCTGCTTTCTCAGGAAATGCCCCTATTCATAGCTTTCCTTGCATTTGGCCATCCTCACATCAGTAGGTTCCAAGAAAGACTGAGTCTGTCCTTGGTAAATCAAAATAAGTTTGACCACTGGGGCTTGGACTGGGACTGGCTCTTTGTGCCTGGCTTCCTGGATTCCAAGTTCAGAGAGTTCCATCACCAAGGAAGTTAGGTGAGGTCACTTCCTTTAGGAACAGAATGAGGTCACTGCCTTGGCAACAACTTTGTCCTAACAGTTGCTTCCAAGGTTCCCATGAGAAGGAGGCTGCCCCTACTTACTGTGACACTTTCACAAGTTACAGTGGTATGTCAACCATAGGCATGCAGGAGCAGCTCAACAAATGCCTGCTTTGGTCCATCTTCTATACATTAACAAGAGAGTGGCTGATTCAGACACATCCCTTCATCCTGAGCAGGTTGTTTGCCATGGAAGACTTTTGCTGTCTCAGGTCCTTCATAGTTGCCTACATCTTCTCCAGGGATCATTTCTGCATGGACCTTTGAGTTTCTCAGCAGGTGGAAGATCCTCTATATTCCTGTATTTTAAGACCAACTCTGTCCCCACTTTTCTGTAAAATTAGATTGAGAGAACAGTGTATGGTTAGGTTTAATAACATGTTCGATTTGGTTTAGAAAGGAAACTACACGGTTGAGCAAACAGGGTCCTACCGTTAGCAATAATATGAGGATTATAAATGGACTGGCCATGGCAGATAAAAGCATAGTTAACCAGGTTGACTATGTGAACAAAGAATCAAACCTCCCTTCTGGGGCCTCTGTCTCTCTTTGACGCTCTTCAAGTCGTTTTCTTAATTTACTCATAGATTCTTTTACAACTCCAGTATTGTCGGCATAAAAACAACATTCTTCCCTCAATGCAAGCAAAAAGGCAACTTTCTCTCATGAAGAGGAGGTCCAACACTCGTCTGCTCTGTAAAACAACTTCAGAGAGAGAGAGGTTAAAATTCCTGTAAAGCTGTGATGTCGGTTTTTAATGTCTTTAAGCTTTGGTCTATTTCTGCTTCTAATTGTGTCTTTGTTGTGTCTCATGGACTAGGGCAGTTGTTCCTATGCCCACCCCTTCAGCAATTATTATTCCTCATAGGATGGCCAAAGTGAGGGATACAGGTTCCCGGTGGAACCGGGTTGTATGCCCCCCTATTTGAACTTTAAATGAACATACGTCATGATAGAGCACTCTGAAAAACATCTGCATCATTACATAATTAATCACATCTATTGACCATTTTATGTAAACATAAATAATGTTAAAGTGTATAGAATTATACTGTTTTAGGAATGGACAAGAAAATGCACCTAAGATAGCACCAAAGTGAGGAAAACATTCTTATTTGGTTGCATCCGGATTTAGAGGGCATTGCTTCTGTTGTAATCAATTAATCCCCTGAACCCCAAGTTTTGGTAGTTTTAGAATTTGTACCCAACATGTAAGGGAAGGGGCTCAGAAGTTCACAGTCTGCAGAAATTCACAAAAATTAGTTTTTGTTTCTGTTTTTTTTTTTCCTCTGTTCTGGGCAAGTTAACTTTTCAAGGACACCTTGGAAGGGGAGAGCTTTTTTGTCTCTTTTTTTTCTCCCTGCCAGCTGTCACCATGGAGACCAGTTGCTAACTTTTTTATCTTAGAAATGTAGGCATCTCGGTGAAGCCCCAGCTCAAGGCCAGAGGCCTTGTTCACATATTTTGTGAAAAACTGGAAAGGCAGTGTCTAGCTTAGGGGTGGTGATTTTTCCAGCCAGTGGTCAAGTAGAACAGGGCAACACGAAAAGTGGAAGTTTATGTACATTGAACTCTTTCAGAGGGACTCTTTTGCTGAAAGACCTAAAGTAAGCCTTGGTGAAGACTTCTGGAGAAGGTCATTTAAGACATTTCTGTGGACCTGGTACAGAGGGGGAAGACGGGGTAGTCGAGGCTGAGAGCAGCTCCGTGGATCTAAGAATGAGAAAAGAGAGATGTAAAAGAAAAATGGTAAAGGGGTTTGAGATTTTCCTAGAACAAAACTTGAGCATTAGAACAGGTATAGCAGAGGGGAAGATGGGAGTAAATATTCCAAAAAGCCTTTGAGGGACTTTAAATTCTTAGAAACCTCTTTTCAGTGATGACAAAGCAACTTTAAATGCCATTTTCATTACATCGTGGATAGGGGTCTGAGGGCTCTTCTCAGCTGGTTTGAGCTTTGGGTTAGCTTGCTAGAGGACTTGGTGGGACCTAGTGCAGGCCCTGACAGGAAAAGAGAGGAGTGAGTGGGTGAAGGGGTACCTCGGTACCTGCTACCTCAGCAACGGGGCAATGTTCTGAGAACCAGCGGAGGTTTGGGTTTTTGATTTAGTAATTGGAGAGGAGAAATCAGGTTGCTAAGATGGGAGTGATAGCAGAGAGTCTAGAGCAGAAGGCTGAGGGTGAGGAACTATTGGAGAAGCATAGTACAGGATGTGAGAAAAAGAGGAAAAATGATTCCACATAGGGAAATTTCCCCCTTTTGAGAACTTGCCGAAGTTAAAAATGTCACTCAGAATTTCAGGATCTAGAGAACCCTCTGGGGGCCATAGTATTTAGTTGTCTAATTGGTAATATGGCCAATGCTGTGTACTGAATTTGATGAGGAGTTTGGGTTCCACCAGGCAGCCCCTGTATGCTCACATTCCCTTGACTTACACAAGAAGTCGGCTTCTCCCCCACACAGCCGTGGCTGTTTGTGGCTTTGATAGTCCGCCAGGCAAACATAGTAATCTAGGCTAGCCAACCTGAATCTGTCTCGCGTGTCCCTGCATCCATAATATTTGTTTCCATTATCTATGGTACAGAAGAGATTTAATGGGATTTTAGTGGGATCCTCTTCATCAGGGATATCCCAATAGGAAAGACCTATACCGACCTGACAAATGTCTGGGTGGAGAGATGGCCACCAGGTCTCTAAGGGGCCTGTATGCGAGATAGACTATACTTCCTGTCTAGTAGGATTTGTGATCAGCCATTGCTGCTGAACGGGGTGATGAGGGTTAGAACTACTGGTGGCCAAGGGGAGAGTCTATATTCTTATCCACATAGCGAATACGCAATTTGAAATGGTTACCACGCTTTTCCAGTTTCCAACAAGAGTCTGGACACAGCGAAGGCTTGAGATGAGAGGCATGGATCCAAAAAGTGATTCCGTCTACTTTAACGCTTTAGGTTTTATAAGTAGCACCTGGTATGTTCCTTTCCAGTGGGGTTCCAGGGATGACACCTGATGTTGTCTTATGTAGACGAAGTCTCTTACTTGATATTGATTTAGAGTCCCCTCCTCCCCTGGTTGGTAGGCAGTGGCCAGCTGTTTCCACAGTTATCGCTGAGTTCTTTCAATGACTTTAAGTCTGTCAAGCAAGGGGGTGTGGAAGTGATCGTTAGGCCTTAGAGTTGGGGTTAGGTCCCTTACTGGATGATGGGAATCATAGAGAATTTCATAGGGGGTGAGGTTACACAAAGAAAGAGAGGGAATATTTCTCGCATGAAACAGTGCATAAGGCAGGAGCATAATCCAATCTTTTATGCCGGGCTCTAAGCTTAATTTTGTGAAGGTCTCTTTAATGGTTCTATTTATTTTTTCTACCTGTCCTGAGCTCTGGTGTATATAAGCATAATGTAACTTAAAATTAATCCACAGGGTCCCAGTTAACACCTGACTTACCTGGGCCATGAACACCAGTCCATTATCAGACCCTATTACCTTAGGCAGACCGTATCTTGGAAAAATATCTTTCAGAATCTTCTTGAAAATCATTTGTGCAGTTTTTTTTTTTTTTTTTTGTGTGTGTGTGTGTATGTGTGGAAGGCTTCAGTCCATCCTGAAAATGTATCTACAAAGACTAGGAGGTATTTAAGTCCATACCTTGCTGGCTTAATTTCACTATTGTCCACTTCCCAAAATTGTCGTTTTCTGGTTCCTCATAGGTGCTTTCCTCTAGGAAACTGGAAGGGTAAGCATTAACCAATTGACGGACTCGACAGGCTTTTGTTACCCGTTCAGTTATTTTCTTTCGCTGTGAGTCGGTTAGTGGAAAACTCTGTTCTTAATCCTACAGGAATGCCTGCAGTTTCATTGAACCAAGGTGAGTGAGTTGGTGTACATTTTTAACGTAGTGTAGGGCTTTATGTAATTGCAGCCTGAGCTCAGTGAAGTTGAGGTGTTCAGTGTCAGTGTCCATAGATATTATAAAAAACTTCCTGGTGATCAGGGGTCCATTGGAATTGGGCATCTCCCTCTAACACCGGGTATAAAGGAGCAGCTAAAAACGCAAACCCAGGTATCCATAACCTGCAAAAGCCAGCAGTCCCAAGAAACTCTCTGAGTTGTCTCCTGTTAGATGGGGGTGGTATCTAGGCAATGGTTTGTTTTCTGGGCTCAGTGAGCCATCGTTTACTGCCCCTAAGGAAACAGCCCAGGAAGATTACTTCATGCCAGCAAATTTGGGCCTTTTTGGCCGAAACTCTATACCCGAGTTGAGCAAGCTCATATAATAGTGCTTGGGTCCCAGACTCACAGTTTTCCTTGGTGTTGGCTGCCAGTAGAAGGTCATTCACGTATTGAAGCTGGGTGACTTTGGGGTGCGTAGTTCTGAAATTGCTGAGATCTCTGTGGAGGGATTCATCAAAGAGTGTGGGGGAGTTTTTGAACCCCAGTGGGAGTCTAGTCCAAGTTAGTTGACCAGACGTTCAGGTTTCTGGGTCTACCCACCCGAAAGCAAACAGCAACTGACTATCTTTATGCAGAGGCAAGCAAAAGAAAGCATCTTTTAAGTCCAGAACAGTTTACCATTTCCGCTCAGGGTTCAGAGTGCTAAGCAGATTGTACGGATTAGGTACCGTGGGGTGAATGTCCTGCACTCTGTTGTTGATCTCTCTTAGGTATTTAACAGGGCGATTGTCCCGGTTCCTGGCTTTTTTTTCTAGTAGCAGGGGAGTGTTCATGGCCAATTGACAGGGCCTTAGGACGCCTAAGGTCAGATATTTCTGAATATGGGGCCTTATCTCATCTTTAGCTTTTTTTGCTTAGAGGATATTATTTGACATTAATTGGGGAGGCTGAGGTTTTTAACTCCACTGTTATTGGAGGTTGTTTCACGGCCAGGCCTAACCCAGCAGTTTTTGCCCAGGCATCTGCGTAATCTGTTATCCATTTCTGGCGTAGCTTGCCTGTTTGATCAGTCTTGGGGGGTGTGAAGAGTGGATGTTCATCTTCTACTAATTTAGTTAAAGCCGTGACTATAGGAGTTTATACTAAAGGATTTAGAAATTTCATTTGGTAGCCTTCAGGGTTAAAAGTTATTTAGGCCAAGAGCTTGGTGAGCAGAACTCTGCCCATCAATGGGTCCAGGCATTCCTGGATTATTAGGAAAGAGTGATGGATTTTTCCTTTACCTAGGTCCATGGTCCTCTTAGTAGTCTAAGCCCGATATTTACTGCCATTAGCCCTTTGAACTACAGACCTTTTATTTGATAGAGGGCCCAATGGGGCCTTAAGGGCTTCGTATACTGCTCCTGTATTCATTTCAAAGTTTACTGGGGTCCGCTACACTTCAAAAGTTACCCTGAGCTAGGGGAAGTGATCTGAGCCCCAACTTTCTTAGTCATGCACCAGAGTCACAATGGCTGGCTGGCGTGGCTGTCTCTTTATAGGGCACTTTTTGGCCCAGTGTCCTTTTTTTTTTAGAGTAGGCACATTGATCTGAGGCCAGGGGTGGCCTCTGGCATGGCCCCAGGTAACCCTTACTGTCACCTTACGTCTTAATTTCTGGCCTCTTTCTTGTTGTGACAAGCATCTTGGTCAATCCCTTAGTCTGTCTTTTGCTTCTCTCATCCTTCCTTTGCTCCCTTTCTTTCTCCCTGTTTCTCTCTTATAGTATACTTTCTCAGCTTCTCTGACTAAATCTCTCTTTTAAATTTTTTTAATATCCATGGCAGCTTGCCCAATTAAGGCCATTGTTACAGATGAATTTTGATCCGCTGCCTGAGGATCGAAAGGAGTATATCTTTTATATGCCTCCATAATTCTTTCTAGAAACAAAGAGGGAGATTCATCAGGCCTTTTAATAATTTCTCTTACCATGGCCAAATTAGTTGGTCACCTAGCAGCCCCTTGGAGACCTGCTATTAGAGCCAGGCAATAATTGGACAGATGCTCTTTATCTTCAAAGGTGTTGGGGTTCCAGTTGGGTTGGTTTAAGGGTAAGCTGGCTTTGATTATGTTGGGAAGTTGTGTTGCTCGCCAATCAGGTTCGAGGATATTTTTTTTTTTAGCTTCTTGGAGGTTTTTCTCTTATTCCTCTGTCATAAAGAAAGTCCCTAGGAGTTGTTGGCAGTTATCCCAAGTAGGCAGGTGTAAAAACGTTGGCGAGTTCTCTGAGTTCTTTTAGCCGGGCCAGCTTCCTCCAGGGAAGGAGGGGCTCTGTGTGCCACGGGACTGTCATCTGGATGGCGCTGGGCCATCCTAGCTTCTTTGAATGGTGGAGAGGCTGAGTCAGCAGCAGGGGAATCACTTAGAGGGTGTTGGCATTTGGGGGATGAAGGCAGAGGATAAGGAGGGGGAGGAGAGTCCAGTAGAGTCTTGAGACTCAGGGAGAACAGAGGGTGCAGGAGGAGGAGCAGAGAGTTAAAGAGATAGAATCATGGGGGAAGGAGTAGGAGTCCGTGCAGGGACAAGGAAAGGCTTCACACTTGGAGGAGGAGATTTGCAGAGGTCCTGACAAGTTAAGATATATGGCTGTTGATCTGGACGTCTACGTGGCCCCGGCTAAAAGACAATATCTCGAACTTTTCAAATTAGTGCGAAGTAGAAAGATCCTTCTAGGGGACATCTGACTACAAAGTTGGGTCATTCTGAGACACAGAATCTGCAAGATCCGGCGTTTTACTGAAAAAGAAAGATTCTGAGCCCTTAAGCAGACTTTGGTCTAGTGATCAAGGGTCATGAACAGAGGCATTGAAGTGCTCTGTCCCATAATGAAATATACACAGACAATAAAAGCAATGACACAAGACACAGACAAGACAAGACAATAAAGACAGGAAATGGACGTCCAATACTGAGACCATGACTGAGTAGCCGGCAAAACATGATGGGCTGGCAATACCGAATCCGAAACAAAATATCACTGAATAAAGGAGACTATTGTTCCTCGATTTCATGAGTTCATCCCCCAGGGACATGGCCTGTGGCTCTGTTACATGTGTGTCAGCCACCATGGAAGAGAGCTCACGCTCTTTACCAATAGCCATTTTGTGAAACCCTAACCTGAATCCTGAAACCAGAAAGAGGGGCCTTATTTATCCCCAGAGGAGCCCGTTGGGGGTCTTTCATCTGCGGCTGCCGGATCTCACTGGGGCCACCAGATGTAAAGATCGGGCGAGGGTGGGTGGAAGAGACCACCAAGAGACTGTCTCATGCAACAGCAAAGGCTTTATTGGGAGTCCGGCATGCAAGGGCTCAGAGCTCACTTGAATAGAGCAGAGAGCCCTGAGAACAGCTTAAGAAGTGCTTATATATTTTCCTTGGAGAGGGCAGGAAGGAAAGTTTATTGATGGGTAAGTGCGAGTGGGCGGTTTGCGTGCAACTGGTTGACCGAGTACATTCTGCAGTTTGGCAGTTGGGGACAGCACATTCTGGGAACAAGAATAGCAAACAGTTCTCAAGATTTCAACAGTGTTTTGTTAAGCATACAGAAAATCAAGAAGTGACAAGTACCTATTTTATTAACCTTTCAATATAAGTATGAAAACAGAAATCTAGGTAAGATTTGAAGCCCAGAAGTTCATTGGGCCCTTGATTGGTATACTTAGCGTTGAATACATTCTGTAGTGATGTCCCAGAAATATGGATATACAATGGCATAGGACCTTATACCTTCTCGGAGGTCAATTCCAAAACACAGACTCTAAGGGGAATCACACCGAAGTTCAAGCCAAGGTGGACCCAATTATCTCTTCCAACCGCCACACAAATGACCACAATTAAAACCAAAACACTCCCACATGGCACTCATCTTCTTCCATATAGACACTCACCATAACTTCTGGCAAGAGGATTCCATGAGAGGTGCAGCACAAGACAGTGTCCCAAATAAGCTCCCTTTCCCCTCATTTGCCAATAGTCAGGGTGGCCTGGACACCCTCCCTGTGAACCAGGAGTTATCAAATATGTCTGCCATTAATACAGCTCTGTTCTCCAATTTGAGGCCTACTGACTGTGGGGTTTAGATTCTTTATTTGAATTGGATTCATAAGAAAACCCAAGAACCTATGGGCTAGAATATGCAGGGCTTTGAAGAACTCATTTGACTCAAAGGATCCCTATTCTCACTTGATGTAGGTAAGGAACCTTACAGAAGAATGTGAGGCACTTCATCCACAGTGACTGATTTTTGGCCATTTTGATTTTGGATCCACACATGAGATCGTTCTTTAGATCCATCAGGTGCTGAGAATCTAAGCCACAGGCTCACACAGGACCAAGAGGCTGATTCAGACACATCCCTTTACAAAGCAATTAAGCAAAGAGCCACAGGTGGTGCCCATTCACTTCCGTTTGAAAACTGTTTTCTTCAGGATTCACAAAGGCGTGGCCTCAGGCAAAGAACTTACTGACATTCAGGGCAACAGAAAAATAGGCAATCAAAAGGCCCATTGCAGGGGATCTCCACTGAGACTTTCCTGGTCACATCGATATCTGAGTTTTCTGAGATGCTTGCCAATCCCTTCAGCTATCCAGTACATGTCCATGTCACAGTGCTTGGAGGTGGTACATATCGTGGACTCAAAAGCATGAGCCTATTTTGGAGAGTGGCTAGATTTCAGGAAGAAAACAGGAACTTAGGAAGATAGCAGGTGTTGCCCATCGATATGGCAAGCCCTAGTGCATTCATAAATTGGGCAGGATGAATGCTGGGAAACTTTCTACTAGACAGGAAACATCCATTGATGCATTCTCTTTTTCTAATGTCTACAACCACGGACACAGTGGGATACACAGACATAGAAACACTCGCCTTGTCAAACAACTTACTAGAAACAGTTCACTCCAAACCAAACAAACCGACTTTCCTACCTCTTCTCAGAACATGGGGCAAAACCACAAACACACATCCACACCCAAAAAGGCACCTCCTTCCCCCAAATAGGTCTCTCAATATCCGGAGTGTCCTCTGACTGCTGGGCCATACTATGTTCCCCAGATATGGCCTATCCTGTCTCAGATCTGGTCTCCATATCCAACTATGTGAAGTGGTCAGGAGCCAGCTGTGAGCCACTACCTGCTTTTTTAGGAAAGGCCCCTCTTCAGAGTACTCCTGGCATTTGGCCATCCTCACATCAGTAGGTACCAAGAAAGACTGACTCTGTCCTTGTTAAATTGAAGCAAGTGAGACCACTAGGACTGGGACTGGGACTGACTCTGTGTGCCTGGCTTCCTGCATCCCAAGTTCAGAGAGTTCCATTACCAAGGAAGTGAGGTGAGGTTGCATCCTTCAGGAACTGAATGAGGTCACTGCCTTGGCAACCACTTTTTCCAAACAGTTGCTTTCAAGCGTACCATGAGAAGGAGGCTTACCCTACTTTCTGTGGCACTTTCACAAATTAGAATGGTATATCAACCATAGGCACCAAGAAACAGCTCTCTACACAGGCCTGATTTGGTCCATCTTCTCTATATTAGGAAGAGAGCCTTTAGTCCGGGGAGCACTGCAGTGAACCTCTGCACTAAAACTATTAGCAAGCACCTGGTGGAGGAGTCCTCCATAGGTAAGTGGGGCTTTTATAACATCTGATATCCGGTTAAGGGAGATCTCTTCTGATGACAGAGATGTGGCCTGGGGAGGCTCACATATACTCCTTTCCAGGAGAGTAACCAGAATCGTTCTGTCCTCTGTTCTGTTCTGTAGGGAATTCCTCTGGAACTGTAGAGAGGGGCCGACGGGCACGCATGCACTCCTACCCTGGAGCTATAGCAAGATGTTGCACTGTTCCACTGTTTTTCTGTTTAGGCGCATGGTTTCTGTTTTTTGTGTTTTGTTTTGTGTTCTATTTTTTTGATTGTTTGTTTGTTTTTGTTCATTTTGTTGTGTGATTTCAGTGGTAAAAACTTAAGGATTTTGGACGTAAAAATAGGTAATAAAGAGAGTAAGCCTGACACCCCTTTGGACTGTGTTTTAGGGAACTGCGATGAACTTTACTCGCCTTTGTTAAGCAGGATGATAGAAGCTCCTAGCTGGCTGCCTGGAGCACACCCATTGCAGAGGGCAATGCTTGGTGGGGACCTAAGAACTGAGCATCTCCCAGGTTAACAAGTGAAACTCCTTTAAAACCCCTTGTCACTCCAGATCAAGAGAGTCACAACCTTTGGCACCTCCCTTTTTCTTTTTCTCAAAACTCAGTCCTCATTATTAAATTGGTATTAATTGGCGTCAAGTTGAGGAATCGAACTTTAATTTACAAATTTGGTACCCGCCCTCCATCCCGGAACTTTGTGAGAGCTGTCTACTGAAATATTAGGAGATGAAGCATGCTTGGTGTGGAACTGAACAAGAGGAGCTAATCCTGTAAGTAAAAGGAGGGACTGAGGGACTCCCAGCAGCTGCCAAAGCCCTGTTGATTCAGGGAATTACCTCCTTCCTCCCCGCACTGTAAGAATTATGCCACCTCTGTCTTGTTAAAAAAGAGAAAAAGAAAAAGTGGACACTAAATGCGGTGAAGTCACCATGGAGACACTTTATTTTACATTTCAGGTTTCCCCTCTGTTAAAACATGTGGTCCCCCCCTGTGGATATCTATGGTGCACACTGGTGTAGGAGATTTTTCTCTTATCTGCTCTGGTTTAAACGGTTCTCTCTGACAGCCATAGTCTGAACCTCCTTTCTGTCTGTCTTGTGTCTTTGTATCTGGCCCCTTAAGACATGTGCAATAATGTGTTGATATTATAAATTGTTTCTTGGGAATGATCTTAGCTGAATGTGTGTCTAAATGATGATGTTTTATTTTAACAATCTGGTATCTGAATGGGTTTTTGAAGCATTGCAGAATCTTGCAGTTAAAAGTCGGGTTTAGGTAATTGTTTAGTTTATGATTTCAGATAATTCATGCCAGAGAACTTAAATACTTAGTATGGAAAACTGAAGAACTCTACTTCCAAGTTGGCAAGTAAATTCCCAATCATACAGTCTTTTTTTCACCAATTTTGAATTGGATAGCCTCGGAAAATGTCACTGTGTGTACCACTGCATTAATTTGGACAAGGATAGTAAATCATAGAATGGTATCTGTTGACAAAACAAGATGTAAAGATATAAAATTTTGTGAATTGTATCTTAAATTTGTATCATAATTTTCAACATCCGAACCTCAAAATTATGGTTAAAATGCCTTAGGCCTGAGGTGTCTGCTCAGAATAGCAGTTTTTCCTGCTCCTTCCAGACCTCAGCCATGATTTATATTGAAATGTAAATGAAAGAAGCCTGAAAGCTTAGTAGGAGACTGATTTGAGGCCTAAGGGAAAAAAAAGGTAAATTGTATGGTATTTACTAATTACTAGCCAGTCACTTTTTCTAGGACTCTTTTTTTTTCCTTAGATACTTTTTTTTTTGAGCTCATGATTTTGAGCATACAGACCTAGGTTAATGTTTTTCAGATCAGTTCTATCTTTGACCAACTGTAGACTTTTTGAAACATTGCAATGGAGATTTCACCTGAGAAAAGCTACAAGGCCTTTACTATTTTTATGTGTGCACACTTTTGTTATGTGTTGTATGTCCACATATACATATGTCCGTATATCATATATATGATACACAAATTAACATATACAAGGAGCGCTCATAAAAAAGCGCTCATTAAAAAAATTTAAATAGGACATCCAAAGATCTTTAATTCACGTGATTTAAATGTTTCAATTTAAATTGGATAAACAGATAAAAATCAATGTCTTTAAATTTAAGCTTACAATTTTTTTAGGTGTTCAAAAATCTAATAAAATATTAATATCTACAAAATGTCTAATATGTCTTGGTTCTAGGACCTTTCCTTCAACATAAAAATGGTTTACACTGTCAATACATTTCTCTAATATTTTGATAAATAAGTAAAGTAAATTTGATATGGGATTGCTCATTCATGAGTACTTTTCTTAGATATCTGATTGATTTACTAAGGTCTGAATAAGTTCTTATTAAAGTCTGTATAAGAATATAAAAATAAGTCATGTGTTAATGAGACAAAAATTTCTTAAAACATAAGTTTACCCATAACGTTGTGTTTATTAAGTTTTATTTTCTCCAGAGCAAGCAACCATAAAAATTAAACAACTGATTAAATAAGAACTGTTATTTTAGAGCACTGTACTGCCATTGCTTTAAAAGCTAAACTTGGTTAATGTAGAAACATCAATGTAATTGTGAAGCTATCAATGTTTTCATATCTTATAGGTATGCAAGTCTGTAAGGTAGAAACTTTAAAAGAGCATTATATCAAGCTGGTGCTCTGAAGTTGTATGGTAAAAAATATATTGGGGATTTATTTACCTGTTATCAATAAGATATGTAAACTTTTATGTTACTTTTTACATTGGGGAACAATTTGAATGTATTTTTTAGTTAATGAGAGCCTAATCGATGTAAAGGTTAAAAACTTTCAGCCTTTCTTTAATTCATGTTTTAAATGTGATATCATATGGTGTTAGCTAATGTTCATGTGACCTCAAACAATTTATGTAAACTTTGTCAAATGATATTTAAAAATAAGGATTAGCTTTAGAACTAAAATACTTAAGATTTATAAAGAGCCCTGCCTTAGCTGAGATAAGGCTCTGTGTCCCATCTTACTACATGTGAGAATGACTACGAAACTAGTAGGTTAGATAATGTTTCTTTAAAGTTATGTTAAAAAGTTGGTTTTTTTTAAGGTCAATATTCCTAGGATCTCAAACAGGGGATATAATGTATAACTCAGCCAAAAAATTCAGGGTAGCTGTTACACAAGCTAAGTATTTTTACTTTTGTTAATTTTATTTTGAAATTTTCTTATAAGTGATCTAAAGATTCTATGTTACTGTTTTACAAACGTGTTGCTTTAAGAACACAACATGGGTTTATTCAATATAATAAGTCATTACTTACAATACAGACAGAATAATACAGATCCCAATTAATAAAAAGATAATTATATAGTTATAGACATTAAAGCCCAGTACTCTTAATATAAGGCTGTTAAAATTTATTTGCTGGATGTTTAAGATTACGATTTAAAATTAAAGTTAAATGAAAAGAGCCAAGAAAACCAATATTTGGCTTTTGCCCTATGAGTCAGTCTGAATCCAGGGAACAGGGGACTTCTCTAAAGAGCTTTGAAACTCTGAGCCACATAACCTCCTCCTGATCAGGGAGATTAATGAGACCACTGGAGAACAGAAAGCCAATCAGTGTATTTGTTACGAAGAGGAGAGTCATCAAAGAAAGGAGACATCCCTGATGCTTCCGAGGGAAGCCAAATGGTCAAGCAAGATCTGGACCCACCTAGCGCAAATGGCACTAGCAGAACTGAGAATCTGCTCTCAAGTTTCCCCAGAATTGACTCCCATAAAAGGTCAGCTGACTGTTAACAATAGATGGAAACAAAAGTCAGTTTGACTGCTTCATCTTAAACACTTAGCAAAGACAGTTAAGAACAAAATACATCCATTCCTGGGCATTTTAAATTATAATAATAATAATAATAATAATAATAATAATAATAATAATAATAATAATAATAATAATAATATAATGTTAAGGTATGCACCTTATGTTTGCCTCCCCAAATAAGTAAGACTGGTGGCTACAAAGAAGAATTCTCAGACAGGAATGCCTGATACTTATAAAAAGAGACTATCAAGAAGACCTGCCACAGGGAGAAGTTTTCAGTTTAAGGCCTACAGATATTCCTAACCTACACAGGTTGGCTTGGTGTTTGCTAGTACAATTATCCAGCCCTGAGTAACAGAATTAAAGGTTTCTCAAAGAGACACAGAGGTCATACTAGTAAAAGGATTTTACAAGATCAGATGACATTAAATAATTAAACTGTATCTTATGGGGAGGGACAAGTGTAACAGTAAAAGTTAAATATTAAATTGACAGTCCTGATAACTGGGGATATTAAAGACTGGTGAGGGAACTTCTATACAGTGACATGTTCCAGGTGCTGCAACATTTATTCAGTACTCATGGTTTTTGTTTCTCTCATAGAAGAACCCATCCCCAGATGACTTTACAACCTGTTCTTCCCCAATCAGACTTCAAACCGAACTGACTTCTAAAAGGCAACTCATGTCCCTCAACTGACTTCTAAAAGGCAACTCATGTCCCTCATCCTATGCCCACTCACGTCACCCTGTCTCAGGTCAGAAGAAGAAAAAATGAGTGACACCACTCTTCTTATAACAATGGAGAGAAAGATAAATAGACTATCAATATAAGTAATTAATTAAGTCAGGTAAAATCAGGGAGATCGGTTTTGGGTGAGTTCTAAAAATTTGGAGACTCTTACCTGAGGGATTAAAATTTCCTCAGTGCTCTTCCCGTAATCTATCAAAGATTTGAAAGGGACACAAAGAAAAGGCGGGAATGATAGACCCAACCTGATCTTTAATTTAAATTGGGAGCCATCTTGCCAAAAAGCCATGAAAAGATAATTTTGGCTTTATCATAAATTACTTCAAATTCTAAACCTGCTTGGAATGCCTGCCCACGCCTTGAACTCACCCATGCCCGGCTCTCTGACCAGATAGCAGCCCTCTCTGAAACTTTAGTGACACATCATAAATATTTGCCTTCTCTGGCCAGACAACAACCCTCTCTGAGGCTCTAATGGTCTTCATGAACTCTGATGTAGGGACAGCAAAAAAAATGTAGACTGCCATTAGTGTGATGTTTGTCAGAGTTCTGTTATCTGTAAACCCCCTTTTGTGTAATTTTCTGGGCTATTAAGCTGCCTGTAGGAAAGCTGGGGTTGCTGTCTTTTTCCCGCCGTTTTGTGAGGGAGAGGTAGCACAGCCAGTGGAAATAATAAGCTTAATTTAATTTGATTTTAATTAGAGTCAGTGGTCTTTTCTTGTGTCCTGGTGTAACAGGTAAACACTCCAAAAACATGGAGCTCTGCCAGCCTAAACACTTCTTGAGAAACTTCCTCTGAGTTTGGGCACTTGAAATATATGTTGTTGTAAGGAGCTTTAGCTTCCTTTCTAGTGATACCATCAAAGCTGAGTCTGCATCTATGTGATCTGGAGGACATGGTTTCTTGTATTCTAATGAACATGAGGCAGCAGTGCTGAATTTTCTCTTTGTAGGTAAACTGTGGCCACTGGATACTAAGTGTCTCCCCGTTTGGACTGTGAAGCCATTTGGTCATCCTCCACTTTTTGTGGTGTTTCTTGCTGCTGTACTGGGAGTTTGGTATATGCTTTATGAAATACAATGAGTTCAACTGAAACCCAGTGTTGGAGGGAGTTCTGTCACTTGTGGTGGGTCAGGGTCTGAAGGAGAATTCACCAACCAGGCTTTTATCTCACAGAGCTTGCCCCCTTGTCCATAGAAATCTGACTCTGAACTTAGCCCAGAAACCTCTCCATATAAAATGATGATTTACATAGAAGGGTCTGCTGGCTGCACCATGTCAGTCACAAACCATTTGGAAGGCAATGGCAAATCCTCATGGCCACACCACAGATGTATTATCACACACCCACCCACCACTGCAATAGGCCCACTTCTCAGCAGGCTCCAACTTACTGGCATCTTTGTTCTACACCATTTTCATGAAACCCGGTCAATCATGGCATTCTCTGGTACACTCATGATCAGCAACAAGACATCTAAAGGTTCTCCAGTGCCACCTGGTTAAGGGAATTTCAAAGATTTCATTGTATTTATCTAGCCATTTTTCATGGATGAAGTTGGAGGCACTGTGGGTTTCAGTTCATTCAGGAAATATTAAATGGTGAGGAAGCTGTTTTCAATGAATTCTCTGGAGAAATCTCACAGGCAAGTCTTCCCATAGAGTGGTCAAAAGGTAACATGAAGCCAGGCCCATTGAGGTCTTTAATGTGACGTCCATGGGTGTTCTGACTGTCAACTATGGCTGCCAAATCTTTCAGAATAAAATCATGTGATATTCTAGCTGATATTCCAAGGCTCTGTGGAAAGCCACCCTTGTATTTGATCTCAGTTTCCAAGGGAGAATCCCATGCGTGGCCTCCTAAAATCTGAACACAGTTTATGGCAATATTTCTCTGAGATCAGTTTGAGAACTCAGACTATAAGTGGAATCACACCAGAGTTCAAGCCCAGATAGACCCAGTCATCACTTCCAACCACCAAACAAATGACCACAATTAAAACCAAAGCACTCCCACAAGGCCCTCATCTTCTTCCATATAGACACTCATCATAACCTGTGGCTGGAGGTTTCCATGAGGGGCTCAGCCCAAGACAGTGTACAAAATAACCTCCCTTGCCCGTCATTTGCCTAAAGTCAGGGTTGCCTGGACACCCTTTCTGAGAATCAGGAGTTATCAAATGAGCCTGCCGTAAATACTGCTCTGATTCTCCAATTTGAGGCCTACTGACTCTCGGGTATAGATTCTTTATGTGAATTGGAATCATGAGAAAACCCAAGCACCTATGGGCTATCCTCTGCAGGGTTTGAAGAACTCATTTGACAAAAAGGACCCCTATTTTCACTTGATGGAGATCAGTAATCTTACAGAGGAAGGCGAGAGACTTCGTCCACAATGACTGCTTTTTTGGCCATTTTGGTTTTGGAAGCACACATGTAATTGTTCGTTAGATCCATCAGGTGCTGAAAATCTATTCAACAACCTCAAACATGGCCAAGAGTCTGATGCAGACACATCCCTTTCCAAAGCAATTAAGCAAAGATCTACAGGTGATGCCCATTAATTTCCATTGAAAACCGTTTTCTTCAGGCTTCAAAAAGGGGTGGCCTGAGGCAAAGACCTTTCTGACATTCAGGGCAACAGAACAATAGGTAAGCAAATGGCCCAAGGCAGGGTTTCTAAAATGATATCTGAGTTTTCTGAGATGATCCCATTCCCTTCAGCTATCCAGTACATAGCCATGTCACAGAGCTTGGAGGTGGTTCATGTCTTGGAAACAAAACCATGAGCCTATTCTGGAGAGTGGCCAGAATTCAAGAAGAAAACAGGAATTTAGGAAGACAGTGGTTGTTGCCCATCCATTAGGCAAGACAAAATCCATTCATAAATTGGGCAGGATGAATGTTGTGAAGCTTTCTTCTATTAAGGACACATCCATTGATGCATTCTCTTTTCTAATGTCTACAACCACGGACACAGTGGGATAAACAGACATAGAAACACTCGCATTGTCAAAAGACTTACTAGAAACAGTCCACTCCAATCCTAACAAACCGACTTTCCTACCTATTCTCAGATCATGAGACAAAACCACAAACTCACACCCACACCCAAAAAGTCACCTCCTTCCCCCAAGTAGGTCTATGACTATCCGGAGTGTCCTCTGACTGATGGGCCATAGTATGTTACTCCAAAATGGACTGTCCTATGTCAGATGTGGACTCCTTGGCCAACACTGTGAAGTTGTAACGAGCCAGTGGTGAGACACTACCTGCTTACTCAGGAAAGGCCCCTCTTCAGACCTTCCTGGCATTTGGCCATCCTCACATCAGTAGTTACCAAGAAAGACTGATTCTGTACTTGGTAAATCCAAACATGTGAGGCCACTGGGACTGGGACTGGGACTGCCTCTGGGTGCCTGTCTTCCTGGATCCCTAGTTCAGAGAGTTCCATCACCAAGAAAGTGATGTAGGTCACTTCCTTCAGGAACTGAATGAGGTCACTGCCTTGGCAACCACTTTGTCCTAATAGTTGCTTCCAAGTGTCCCAATTGATGGAGGCTGCCCCTACTTCCTGTTACACTTTCACAAGTTTGAATGGTATATCAAACATAGGCACCCGGGAACAGCTCTCCACACAGGCCTGGTATTGTCCATCTTCTCTACATTAAGAAAAGAGAGACTGCTTCAGACACACCCCTTCATCCTGACCAGGTTGTTTGTCGTGGAAGATGACTTTTGCTCTCTCAGGTCCTTCATAGCTTCCTATAGCTTCCCCAGGGTTCATTTCTGCATGGACCTTTTCATTTCTCAGCAGGTGGAAGATTTCTTACATTCCTGTATTGTAAGACCAACTCTGTCCCTGCTTTTCTGTAAAGTTAGATTGAGGGAACAGAGTATGGTTAGGGTTAATAACATGTTTGATTTGGCTTAGGAATCAGTCTGCTGGATGAATAATGTTATTGGGAACCTGCAATATTTATTAGAATATATAGAGGGGAAATATATTTACGAAAACAGAAATCTAGGTAAGATTTGAAGCCCAGAAGGGCTTTGGATCCTTGATTGGGGTACTTAGGTTTGAATTATGTTCTGCACATGTGTCTCAGATAAATGTATACACAATGGCATAGGACCTTGTACCTTGGATGATTGAATGTCAAAGAGAACATCCAGTCAAAAAAGGATAGTTGGTAGGATTAGGAAGATAGTTGGTAGGATTAGGAAAAAGAGTGAGTATATGATTTGGACAAAAAGTTCTTTAGCAATAGGGTTTTGGGTAGAGAGAAAATGTAAATGTCAGCACATGTGAAGAGTCAGTCACAATGATGAACTGGGGAAAATATGTAGGAAAGCAGATATCAATAGAGACATTAGAAAATCAGCAAATGATAAAGTGATTGATAAGATTAGACATTTTCGACAGGCTTGAGTTTGAATAAATAATCTTAGGAAGAAACAAATATGTAGTCACCAATAGGATTGACATTTGAGAGCATTAGGCAACCTGGACATGGGTGATTTTCATAATCCATACTCATATTCCATTTAGGCTTTGGTACAGTCGTAAGTGTGACTTTGCATTTTGTGGCCAGAATATTACTGTGATAAAATGTATATGTAGATCAGGTGACATGAGTATTTGTTGCACCATTTCTGAGAGCAATATTTTGAAGAGATATAAATTAGTATTGGGGGCACAAATAGGTGTACAATGTGTGTATGAATATAGAGAGAATGCATGAATAGACCATACTGTGAATAAATAATATAACTGTTTCCAAATTTAGAAATTGGAATAAATTGATATCCCAAGATACACAGGAAATCTTATATTGATATACATACATTCATTCCAACCAGTTATATATCTAATGGTAATATTAGGGTTGTAGTTTATCATAAAATGTGTGTGAGTTTTGCTTCAAAATTGATTATGGAAATCGAAAATAATGTGTTTGGAAAGAAGTCTCATGAAATAATCAGTCAAAAACAAGGAGGAATACATGTGTTCTGAAGCAGGAAGTGATTGAATGTGTTACAAATGTCTTTCAATTTGTGAACTTGTGGATGAAATGTATATTCTACGATGTATAAAATCTGAAGAAATAGTAATGTACCAGTGTTGAATTAAAATGAACATCAAAATACACATCATGTCCCATAGAAATCTACTTTCATTGATGTTAAATTGGGTCAGTTACTGTAGAAATATAAGGCTTTGTTTGCACCATTCACTGAAGTGAGTTTTCAGTACTAGGAAACAAATATGTATTTCAGGTGGATGAATATTTCTAAAAACAATCTTATGAAAAGTTGATTATAAAAGCACATCCATGAACATCAGTGAATTATTTAGGGAGTGTATAATAAGACACATATATTTCATATTTTGAAAATATATATATCACACAGATACATTAGAAAGTAGCAATATATATGCCAATCAAAATTCATCATGAAATATATATCATTCACAGATCCAAAAATATTAATTTTACTGAACATGGATTTATGTATAATGTTTTTCAACTAAGAAGCTCACTCATAGTTTGAATTTTCAGTTCCAAAAACATTTAGGAGGAGTCATCTCTTCTCATACTTTGTATCTCCCAAGTTAGCCACCTCACAAAAATGTACGTGTGATACCAGGTAGGATTTTATATGTGCATATAAAAATACATGTGCTGAATTGGCTACAGAAAAAGGGAGACAGAAATTCACATATGTGTTAACTTTAAAAACACATGGAGAACCATTTCAACAAAAAATTAACAAGATTTATAACTCTTACCCTATATCATGCAAAAGGCAAGACCAACTATACGCCATGCCTCCTCTCAACCGCTTGTATTTCTATTCTGTTTGGGTTATTTTTCTCCATCATATTAGGATTAGTAGTCAGAGTCTAGTAGGGTATGTGTTAGTGTCAGGGATTCAGTATTTTGAATGGAAAATTGAAAAATGAATCCAATGTGTATGTAAATATGTGCTACACCAAAATCTTCCCACTCTCATCCAGAACAATGCCTTGACAACACCTACGGCCCAAGTATGACACAATCAGAGGAGAAAAGTTAGAAAATCCGTGAATACATATCTAGAATGGAATATGATCAGAAGTTCACAACCTTGGAAGTGGTAGAGGAGTTTCCAAAAGTAAGGGACAGGGTAAACCCTCCAAAAACTTGAAGGTCTGCTGGCCTAGAGACTTCTTGAGAAACTGCCTGTGAGGTTGGGCACTTGAAATATATGTTGTTGTCAGGAGCTTTAGCTTCCTTTCTAGTGAGACCATAAAAGCTGGGTCTGCATCAATGTGACCTGGAGGACATGGTTTCTTATTTTCCAATGAACATGAGACAGCAGTGCTGAATTTTCCATTGTAGGTAAACTGTGGCCCCTGGGGGCTGAATGTCTCCCTGTGTGGACGTTGAATCCATATAGTCATCCTCTATTTTCATGGTGTTTCTTGCTGCTGCACTGGGAGTTTGGTATTTGCTTCACGAAATACAAGGAGTTCAACGGGGACACAGTGAACTGTGGGAGGGATTTCTGTCACGTGTGGTGGGTCAGGGTCTGCAGGAGAATACAAGAACCAGGCCTCTATCGCACATAGCTTGCCCCCTTGACCATAGCAACCTGATTCTGAACAATGTCCTGAAACCTCTCTATGTAACAAGGTTCCTTTACATATAAGGGTCTGCTGGCTTCACCATGTCAGTCACAAGCGATTTGGAATCCAATGAAAGATCTACATGGCCCCACCACAGATGTTTTATCACACACCTGCCCACCATTGCTCTAGGCCCACTACTCAGCAGGATCCAACTTTCTGGCATCTCTGTTAAACACCATTTTCATGAAAACCAGTCAATCAAGGCACTGTCTGGTATACTCATTGTTGGGAAAAGTATAAACGGCAGCCATACCCCAGAGAAAAACCCCAACATGGTGCCTAAGGACTTCTTCTTCCTACCTTCTTTTTTCTGCAGTGGTGCCAAATGTTCCCACCCGTGTGAACTCTCCCGCTGGCGCCAATTTGAAATCTCGCTGGTGGGGAACCTTAGCCCCAATAAGAACTAATTCCTGGGCTCCAGAGCTGATATCTGAAAGAACTTAGCAATAAACGGTTTGCCTGCCATTTATCTAAGCCCTTCCATCTTCCCCTTAGTTCTATATAAGCACACAGCTTTTTGCAATAAAATTGGAATTCTCCCAGCGAAGTGCCTTTGCGTGGGAAGTTCTTTCATTCTGGTGCCCCATGTGAGGATACGGGTGAGCTCTTTCTAACAAGAGCCCTGTCCCCTGCTCCCCCGGAGACACTCCGCCATGGTCCGCTCTTTTCAGATGCCAGCTTCCTGCACCCACCACAGATCTGATATATGTAAGCCTCCCCTGACCCTGGCTCTGCAACTCCCTTCAGGCTACCACTGGTTTTGTGACCTTGATCTTCCGGCACACTCTCGACGCCCTGTAGGGGGCAGGAAATTCCTGCCACTAAGACCTTTACTGGTCGCAGTGGACCCTCTGGTGATCCATTTTCCTTTGGGGCGTGAGGCTTCTGAGTTTACACAAGAGGCTCTGTGGTTTTTTCTCCTCTGCTGCCGCTGCCGCTGCTGGGTAGAGTTGCTGTTTGCTGCAGGGCTGCTGTGTCTGGCTGAAGCTGCCTCTCTGCTCGGGGAAAACTGAACTCCCGTCCTGGAACTACATTCTGCCGGAACCGGAGTTCTGTTTTCATTACTGACTTTTTCCGCTGCGTTCAAAAACTTTCCTGACGTCAGGTTGCCCGTGGCTCCGAACCCATTGGGTCTCACAGATCGCACTTCACTGGTGACGCCCAGGTAGTGCCCTCTGTATTTCCTCATGACGGCTGGTCATTTTGGGGACGCCCACCTGACCCCCGTTCGCCCTGAGCTTCCTGAAAGCCGTTCCAGCCCGGGTTTTCTCTTTGTCTCTCTCGCTTACTCTTATTCTCTCTCTCTCTCTCTCTCTCTCTCTCTCTCTCTCTCTCTCTCTCTCTCTGTCTTCCTTCTCTCCCTGTGACTATGGGCACCTCTTCATCTGTACCTGAAGCCTCACCTCTCAAATGTCTACTAAAAAATCTGGCCACACTCTCCCTCACACCAGACATCAAGCCCAAACTTCTAATCAAATTCTGTACCCAAGATTGGCCTACATATCCACTGGATAATGGCAATCATTGGCCTCCAGAAGGCTCTTTACATCCAAACTTCATCTGCGACCTTTTTAACTACTGCCAGCATCTGAAAAAGTGGAGTGAGATTCCCTGCATTTAAGGTTTTAGCCTTCTCACACAGCACCCTGTCGCTGCTCCTCCTGCCCTCCCTCTCAGGTCCTCCTTGTTTGCAAACCCTTCTCTTCCCCTACGTCTACTCCTGACTTCACAGATTCTTCCTCATTCAACCCAGCAGATGAACCCCCACCTTATCCCCCAGTCCTATCTGCCCCTTCTCTCCCACTATACCCTCCTCTTCCTCTGCCTGATTCCAGGGATCCTCAGCCTTCCATTTCATCCTCCTCCCCTCCGCCCTCTTCTGCCTGCTCCACCTCCTCCTCTTCCAAAGAGACACTCCCTGCCCCTCCCTCTCCTTCCTGTCCGCCTCCTGCCTCTTTCAGTCCTCCTGTTACCAGGTCTAAGGGACTCCTTCCCACCCCCAAGACAATCGCACCCCTTTGTGAGGTAGCTGGTCCCGAGGGTGTCATCAGAGTCCAAGTGCCCTTCTCCATGTCGGACATTACTCAGCTAGAGAGGAAGTTAGGCTCATTCACCACTGACCCCACCACTTACATTCGGGAGTTTCAATGGGTCCTGCAAGCATATAGTCTCACTCATCATGACATCTACATGCTCTTGGCCAATACACTTCTCCCTGAGGAAAGTCAATGGGTCTGGGAGCTAGCCCAAGCCCATGCTGATGAAAATCATAGGACCAATCCTAACCACCCCACAGGCCCTCATGCTGTCCCAGAGCAGGATCCCCTATGGGATTACAACACCCCTGAAGGCTTACAGTCTAGTGACCTTTTTACATCCTGCCTCTTGGCGGGCCTGAAAAAGGCCATCCGCAAGGCTGTTAACTTTAAAAAGGTGCAGGAGGTCATTCAAAGGAAGGAGGAAACACCTTCAGAATTCCTGGATAGACTAACCAAGGCCCTTTAACAGTACACAAACCTCAACCCAGAAACCCCTGATGGCCGTCATGTCTTAATGAAATATGTTCTGGCCCAAAGCTACCCTGACATTAAAGCCAAGCTTAAAAAGCTTGAACAGGGCCCTGCTACTCCTTAGACTAAAATCCTCGCTGTCGCTTTCAAGGTTTTTTATGATAGAGAGGATGAAAGTGAATGCCGTAGGCAGAGGGCTGAAAATGCCAAGTTCCAAATGTTGGCCCAGGTCATTCAGAGAAGGCCATCACCACGCCATCCCAATATGACACCCCCGGGAGCTTGCTTCAAATGTGGTAAGGAGGGACATTGGGCCAGGGATTGTCCTTCACTGAGGACACCCTACAACCCCTGCCCAAAATGCCATCAAAGGGGACACTGGGGGGCAGACTGCCCAACAACCCGAAAGGGAGGTTGGTCAGCCGCCAGGCAACCACAGCCTTTCTTGGGCTTAGCAGCGGAGGATTGACGGATCCCTGCGCTTTCCCTCCAGACTATTACCATCAAGAATCAAGAGCCTAGGTTTACCTTCCTGGTGGATGGATGCTTCATTACCTTCCTCTTGGATACTGGTGCCACTTTTTCGGTCTTAAGGGAGTATGGGGTTCTACCACACCCTCAAAAACTCCTATTGTCAGGGTAGGAGGTAAACAGATTTTCCCTCAAACCCCCCCATCATGTTATATGCAGGGATCCCTTTTGTCCTTCACTCACTTCTTTCTCGTTATGAGCCATTGCCCCATTCCCCTTCTGGGAAGGGACATACTCTCACTATTAAAAGTCAGCATTCACATATCACCCCACACCTCTCCTACCTCTCATTTCCTCATGATGTTCCTAGGGGCAGATACACCTCCTTAATGCACTCTCCCATGACTCTCTAAACCAGTTAAGCCTGAGGTTTGGGACACAACTACACCCCTTATGGCTAAATGCAGTCCTATTCATATTGTCTTACGGGACCCTTCAAGATATATTAGTCAATCACAATATCCACTCACAACCACAGCCCTCCTCGAATTAGAACCCATCATTCAGGATTTATTACGAAAGGGGTATCTTAGGCCTACACACTCTCCTTTCAACACCCCCATTCTGGCACTTAAGAAACCTAAAGTGTCCTACAGGCTGGTTCAAGACCTTCTCCTTGTCAACTCCTCTGTGGTCCCCATCCACCCGCTAGTGCCCAACCCTTACACCCTCCTCTCTCAGATCCCTGCCACTACTACCCACTTCTCGGTCCTAGGTTTAAAAGATGCATTCTTTTCTATTCCCTTGTTCTCAGAATCTCAGAATATCTTTGCTTTTACATGGACTGACTCTCACATCCACCATTCTCATCAGCTTTCCTGGACTGTCCTCCCACAGGGATTCAGGGATAGCCCCCATCTCTTTGGCCAAGTTCTTGCCCAGGACCTCACATCCTTTCACCCGACCTGTCCTGACACTATTCTCCTTCCATATGTCAATGACCTTCTTCTATGTAGTCCCTCTGGGAACACTCTCAATCCCACACCGCTCAGCTTCTTAATTTCCTAGCAGACAAGGGATATAGGGAGTCTCCCCACAAGGCCCAGGTTTCCCATTCTTCTGTCACCTCTCTTGGTTTTTGCCTTAGAACCAGGAAAAAGGAAATAACACTGGATAGGAGGCAACTCCTCTCTGATCTTACAGTGCCCCATATGAAAGCCAAAATACTATCATTCCTAGGATTAGCAGGTTATTTTAGGGCCTGGATCCCAAATTATTCTCTTCTATCCAAACCCCTGTATGACCAAGCAAATGGACCCCCTAGTGAATCTCTTGTCTCCTCCCCCATCTACCACTTCCGCAGGTTTCAGCAACTCCTCTTAAAGGCACCTGCCCTTCACCTTCCTGATCTTTCAAGACCATTTCATCTATATGTCCATGAAAAAGGGGGGCAAGCACTTAGGGTCTTAGGTCGAAACTATGGGCCTACATTTGCACCTGTGGCATATTTTCCAAGAAACTAGACTCTACCATCCTTGAGTGAGCCCCTTGCTTAAGAGCTCTGGTTGCTGGACAAATTTTACACAAAGAAGCCTCTAAGCTGAGTTTTGGGGCACCTTGAACTATCCACTCCCCACATCACTTGAAAGATCTTTCAGCTTATAAGGGCCTTCAAACCCTTCCTCCATCCAGAGTTCTGTCGCTCCTCACTTCCTTTCTGGAAAACCCTAATATTACTTTCCTCCCCTGCTCTGCACTGAACCTTGCCCCACTGCTCCCAATGACTCCCACGTCTAACACACCAACTCATAATTGCTTGGAAACCTTAGAAGATTTCCTCCCCTGTCATTCTTCCATTTCTGAGGAACCACTCACCAAGCCTGACCTTATCTGGTTTACTGACACCAGTTCCTTTAGGCAGAACGGCACTCATTACTCTGGATATGCTGTAGTTTCAGCCACTGAGATTATAGACGCCAAAGCTTTGCCTTCAGGAACTACCAACCAGCAGATTGAACTTATAGCAGCCACTCGTGCCTGCCTTCTAGCACAAGGCAAATCCCTCACCCTCTATACTGATTCAAAATATGTCTTCCAGATCTTATTATCCCATGCTTCAATATGAAGGGAGCGACGCCTACTTACCACCAAAGGTAATGCGATCACTAATTCGGCTCTTATAACCAATCTGATGGAGGCCTCCCACTTACCCACCCAGTTGGGAGTTGTCCATTGTAGGTCCCATCAGAAGGATGGCTCTCTTATCACTGAGGGCAATGCCAAAGCTGACCAGGCGCCACGAATGCGTGCTACCACTTCCAATTATGGCCCCTATGGGGTACATATTATGGCCACTTTAGACAGCTCATCTGAAGCCCCTACTTCTTCCAGTAAGAACAAGGATCTTTTCAAGTTCCTTCATACTCTACACCATTCCAATTCTCAGTCTTTGACCCTTTTTTTACAGAGCTTCTTCTCCCTCAACCCTTCTGACATAGCCATGATAGAGAATATAGCCTCTAATTGTCAGATCTGTCAGCGGACCAAACCTCATACTCCTTTAAGGCCCAAACCTTTCCCTTTCCACCAAGCCCAGGGACACATTCCCGTTGGTGACTGGCAAGTAGACTTCACCAACATGCCCACAGTATGGCACACTAAATACCTCCTTGTCTTTGTGGACACTTTCTCTGTTTGGGTTGAGGCATTTCCCACTTCCAATAAAAAGGCTTCCACTGTAGCTTCAATCTAACTGACAGACATCATCCCTAGGTTTTGTATGCCCACTTCCCTACAATATGACAATGGCCCTGAGATTATTTCTAGGATCACACAAAAGGTCTCTCAAGCCCTCTCCTTCAAGTGGCATTTCCACTGTCCATATTACCTCCAGGCTTCAGGGAAAGTGGAAAGGGTAAATCATACTCTGAAGGAAGTCCTTACCAAATTGACAATGGAATTAAACTTAGACTGGGTCAAAATCCTTCCCTTTGCTTTGCTTCGAATCAGAGCTCTCCCTAAGAAACCATCTTTACTGTCTCCCTTTGAGATAATGTATGGAAGACCTCTTATACCCTCTGGGTTGGTCACTTCACAAGGACCTCTCACCCGAGATTTGTCTTTGCCTCTCTTGTTTCATCTCCGCTCTGAACACTGGAAATGTCAGAACTGGCTTCTTCCGGACCCAGTCTCCTCTCCAAACACTCCTCCCTTATCACCTGGGAGTCTAGTCTATTGTAATACCCCAGAGGAGAAAGGGACTCTTGCACCAAAATGGGAAAGCCCCTATCCTTTCATTCTCTGTACCCCCACCGCCGCCAAACTCTCCTTACCAGACAACCGTCTCACTCCCTGGATTCCCATTTCTAGGTTGAAGCCATATCACCAGGAGGCCCCACCTGCTGACGACAGGACCATGCCAGAGGAACTCCAAGAATCACCTCCTGAAGCTCCCCTTTAATCCTGCTTTCCACACCCATCTCACCCATTTAAGTTGCGGCTCACACGGTGTTCCCTGCATCCCAATTCCTTTTAAAGAAGGCACAATGAGCTCTCCCAACACCCTAGTCTTCTCTAACTGCTTGTTTTTTGTGCTCTGCTTTTTTTCTGTGCTCTGTTGGGACTTGTCTTTACCCTCCTAACCTACCATGTATTTATTCACTCTTCGGGAACGATACTCAGAACATGGCATGCAGAAGGTCCGCGCAGTGGATGCAACTACTTGCTTCATCCACAACTGCACCTCTATTTCCCTAAAATTGTCACCTTCAAGGACCTTTGTCCCTGGTAGCTGGAACTGGCCTTTCATTTGCTTCCTTTTTAATCAAACCAAAGACTATTGTCATTGGTGGCCTGAGATATATAATGGGTGTCCCTATTGGTCATGCAGGTTCCATGATGAACGTGGTAGCTGTTCTTACCACTCACTTGGCTACTCTGAAGGGTTGACTTCTAGTTACCTAAAGTGGCATAAAGGCTCTTCATCCGATAACAATGGATCGTATACTTCAGATATACCTGACCCCAAGGCCAAACGTTGGGGCTATGTTGAGTTTGCTCTCTATGCTCGGACAACCTCAGCAAGACCCACAGGGTGGATGACTGTTGGCCGCACCCTGATTACGCCACCTAAGGCAACCAATCATGTAGTCGAACACATTAAGGAGTCAGAATCAAAACTGGATAAAGGCCATTGCAACAGATGTTTTTTCGTCCTCTGCCTGAGGATCAAAAGAAGTATATTTCCTATATGCTTCCATAATTCTCTCCAGAATCATAGAGGGAGACTCATTAGGACCTTGGATTATCTCTCTTACCATGGCCAAATTAGTCGGCCCTCTGGCGGCCACTCGGAGCCCCGCCATTAGAGCCCTGTGATAAGTGGAAAGATGCTACCAACCTTCAAAGCTGTTGGGATCCCAGTTTGGTCGGTTCATGGGCCCATAAGGATGAAGAGGGAGCATCACAGTGGCTTCTGAGTTTTCTATTTTCCGTAGCTGGCGGGTTTCTTTAGGTGGCCCAGCTTCCACCAGAAAAGGAGGGGCTGCTGCTGCTGCGGAGAAGTCCCTTGGAGGGCTTGGGTCTGGCCCAATTGCCTCTAGTGGCGAAGAGGCTGAGTCAGTGGCGGGAGAATCATCTGGAATGTGTTGGGGGTTGGGGAGCGAGGGCAGAGGATAAGGAGGGGGAGGATTGTCCAGTCTTGTGACTCAGGAAGAATGGGGGGAAGATGGGGAGGGAACGGAAGGTTTGAATGATAGGATCCTGGGGAAGGGGTATATGGCTGTTGATCTGGGTGGCCACGTGGTCCCGGCTGAAAGACAATATCTCTGACTTTTTGGATTAGATTGAAGTAGAAGGATCCTTCTGGGGGCCACCCGACTTTGAGGATGGGCAATTCTGAAGCACAGAGAGTCTGCCAGGTCTGACATTTAACTGAAAAATAATGATTCTTGGCCCTTGAGCGGACATCAGTCCAATGATCAAGGGTCAGGGACAGAAGCGTGAAAGTGCTTTGTCCCATAATGGGAGTTACTCAAAAAGAGACAGTGAAGACACAAACGCAACACAAACAAAGACAAACAGTAAACGTTAACATGGGTCCAAGACAAATATTAGAACTCAGTAACTGGCAAAACCTGATGGGTTAGAAAATAAAGACAGACAGTAAACTCAACATGAGTTAGGGACAATGAACAAAACTGTGTAGCCAGCAAAACCTGATGGGCTGGCAAACCGAATCCTGAAGCAAAATATAACCGAGTTGAGGAAACTAATATACCTTGATTTCCCTCGTCCTCTGGAGTGTCCCCCAGGGACGTGGCCAGTAGCTCTGTGACACGTCTGCCACCCACTGTCAGAGAGAGCTAATGCTCTTCACCGACAGCCACTTTGCCAAGCCCTAACCTGAAACCTGAAACCAGAAAGAGGCGCCTTTCTTACCCCGAGAGGAGTCCCTTGGGGTCTTTCGTCCGCTGCTCCGGATATCTCACCTGGGGCCTCCAGATGAAAAGGTGGGGCGAACATCGGAGGAAAAGACCACCAACAGGCTTTCTCATGCAACACCAAAGGGTTTATTGGGGGTATAGCGTGCTGGAGCTCAGGGCTCACTTCAGAGGAACAAAGAACAAAGAGCCCCGAGAACCACTTGAGTGGAGTTTATATACATTCTTTAGAGAGGGCAGGGACTTTACATACATCATAGCCTCCTTTAGCAAATCATCATATACCGCGGGAAAATCAAATAACAACTCTAAAACATGATTAGCACATTCATTGGCGGGAACAGGTTGGGCAGGGGGTGATTGGTCAGCCTTAAGAAGGGGTATACATTTAAATTGATTGGTGGATGCACTGTGATGTATACGTGGTGAGCTGCATGGTTTCTGGGAAGGGGCTGTTAAGTAACTAGGTCCTCAGGGAAGATTTCAACACACATCTAATGTGCAAATCCGGGAATTGTCTTAACTGCCACAGAAATTTCAGGTGCTGAGTGCAGCTTGGAAACTTTACAAAACCTGGTTCTTTACATTTCAATTTCAATTTCTTTTATTCTTTCAGAACCTTACAGAGGAAGGCGAGAGAGTTCATAGACAATTACTGCTCTTTTGGCCATTTTGGTTTTGGATGCACACATGGGATCTTTCTTTAGATCCATCTGGTGCTGATAATCTAAGCCACAGCCTCAAACAGGGCCAAGAGGCTGATTAAAACATATCCATTTCCAAAGCAATTACTACTCTGAAGTCAATTACAGAACTCAGTCTTCTAGGAGAAGCACGCCAGTGTTAAAGCCCAGGTGAACACAGTCATCTCTTCCAAAAGCCACACAAGTTACCACAATTAAAATCAAAAAAATCCCACATGGCCCTCATCTACTTCCATATAGTCACTCATCATAATCTCTGGCTGGAGGTTTCCTTAAATGGCACAGCCCAATAGAGTGTCCATAATAAGCTCCCTTCTCCTCATTTACCTAAATTCAGGGTGGCCTGGACACCCTTCCTGTGAACCAGGATTGATCACATAGTTCTGCCATTAATACTGCTCTACTTCTCCAATTTGAGGCCTACTGACTATCAGGTATAGTATGTGATTTGGAGTCATTATTAAACCCAAGCAACTTTGCAGGGATTGGAAGAACTCATTTGACACAAAAAATCCCAATACTCCCTTGATGGAGGTCAAGAACAAAACACAGGAAGGCAAGAGACTTCACCCACAATGACTGATTTTTTGCCATTTTGGTTTTGGATGCACACATTGGATCTTTCTTTAGATCCATCCGATGCTGATAATCTAAGCCACAGCCTCACACAGGGCCAAGAGGCTGATTCAGACACATCCCTTTCCAAAGTAATTAAGCAAAGAGCCACTGGTGATGCCCATTCCTTTCCATTTTAAAACTGTTTTCTTCAGGCTTCACAAAGGGTGGCCTGAGGCAAAGACCTTCCTGACATTCAGGGCAACAGAACAATAGGTAAGCAAAAGGCCCAAAGCAGGGTTTCTCTACTGAGACTTTCCTGGTCACACTGATATCTGAGTTTTCTGAGATGCTTGCCATTCCCTTCAGCTATGGATTACATGGCCACGTCACAGAGTTTGGAGGTGGTACATATTTTGGAAACAAAACCATGAGCCTATTGTGGAGAGTGGCCAGAATTCAGGAAGAAAACAGGAACTTAGGAAGACAGTACATGTTGTCCATCGATAAGGCAACCTGCAGTCCATTCCTAAAATGGGTAGGATGAATGCTGGGAAGCTTTCTACTGGACAGGACACATCCATTGATGCATTCTCTTTTCTAATGTCTACAACCACGGACACAGTGGGATACACAGACATAGAAACACTCGCCTTGTCAAAAGACTTTCTAGAAACATTCCACTCCAAACCAAGCAAGCCGCCTTTCCTACCTATTCTCAGAACATAAGACAAAACCACAAACTCACACCCACACTGAAAAAGGCACCTCCTTCCCCAAAGTAAGTCTGTGACTATCCAGAGTGTCCTCTGACTGGTGGGCCATACTATGTTCCCCAGAAATGGCCTGTCCTGTCTCAGATCTGGTCTCCATGGCCAACTCTGTGAAATATCAGGGGCCCGCGGTGAGCCACTTCTTGCTTTCTCTGGAAAGGCCAGTCTTCAAAATTTCCTGGCATTTGGCCATCCTCATATCAGTAGGTACCAAAAAAGACTTACTCTGTCCTTGGTAAATCCAAACAAGTGATCCCACTGTACTGGGACTCGGACTGGTTCTG